>NW_028246464.1:0-106424 GCF_964263255.1 Lissotriton vulgaris
ATGGTCCTGCCGCAGTTTCTGTATGCCCTGCAGTAATCTCCAACCCCAGTAAAAGCAGAATATTTTAAAGCCATAGAAGACACCCAGAGAGAACTTTTGTGGGGAGGGAAGCCGCCCAGGAAATCAATTCTGAATCTCACAATGGGGTGGTAAGACAGTGGAATTGGCCTCCCAGACATTAAACAATATTATTTGGAGACGCAGCCTGCAGCGGTTAAACAAAGTCAATACAGGCCTCCAGGTGACCCTGGACACCAAATGGATAGGTGACTTCGACCGGGAGGAGATTTTACAGGAGTACTCTATTCCAAATCCACCAAATTGAAACTGACAGGCCCCACACTGCATGCGATCCAAACATGGTGGACAGCCATGAAGAGCCAGGGCTGGGAGAGAAGGGTTACGCAAGTCACCCCACCATGGGACCCAGAAATCCTAGGTAACTTATGGAAAGCTCAGGGGTTCAACCGGTGGGATCTGATTGACATCTCTAAGGTAGGGGATTTATGGAAGGCAGGAGATGTGGCGACTTTCCCTCAGTTGCAAACTGAATACGACCTCGCAAAAACACTACTTACAGTACTTTAGCTACTTACAGGTTAAACACGCACTGCAAGCAGCTATTACAAAAGGGGAAACACTCCCGGAGTCCTCCCCACTGAAGGAAATGATTTTAGATGGCTACATGCTGGAAAAATCCATCTCGCTGGTCTATCGGAAGCTAATTAACAATATTTCTGAACCTCTTGCCCAGGTCTGAGCTAGATGGGAGCAAGATGTAGCAGAGATGGTAGAGGAAGAATGGCTAGAGGCAGTCGGCTTGCACAGAGAGATCGCTATCCCCTCCAGGCTGAGGCTTGTGCAACTTAAGGTACTCCTGTCAGACTCTTAAATTTTATTCTATGACAATATATATATATATATATATTACCTACTGGCGTTCGCCAGTAGGTATATATAGTTAGGATAAATTCCCTATGGGACTTTTGAAAATTCTATGTCTAATAACTTTGGCGTTTGTGGATGGAATCGGCTGAAATTTTCAGGAAAATGGCACATTTTGTTTCTGAGCAGCTCCTGAAAATTTGGTGGGGTTTCGTCAAGGGGGGGCTGAGAAAAAAGGGGGGTCCCAAAACGCGTTTTTTGCATTGAGTTTTCCATAGGGCGGTTGGACTCACTTTTAGCTCGAACGGCTGAATGGATTTGCACGAAACTTGGCAAAATTGTAGGGACTGTTAGCCCGATGTGCCTTTGCTAGGTCTCAATATATGTGCTCCAGTAGTTTTTGAGAAATTAACGTTCAAACCAAGATATATATCTGTAACAGCGCTCTGGGCAGCGATCCGGTCCGCTTACTTTTCGCTTATCGGAACTTTGCGCGCAGAAAGCTGATTGGCTCTCCGGTGTCTGTCAACATTCTAAACAGTCCGGAGCGGACGCCATCTTGTCTCTCGGTAGGATCGAGAGAGAAGAAGAGGTGGAAAACGAAGGGGGAATTTAATGAAAGGGGGCAAGGTATCCCCCTCTTGACCTCCTAGGAATGTTGTTGGGGTTATTAAAGGGTCCCGTGGGGAAAATAAAAAAAAAATGATTTTTCACGGTAGAAGCGCGGCCGCGAACTGGTAGCGAAACGGGAATTCGCCATTTTGTGCTTCGTAAATTAAATTACTAGTTATAAGTGGGTACGGGAGACGTATCCTAATCCCCTATGTTTCCTGAGGGTGGGTGAGGAGGCTGATATATGTTGATACATCTCTTCCAGCGGCTGTGCGTGAGCTTTTTTTTTTTTTTTGCTGCGTGACAGTCCGGAGCGGCCGCCATCTTGTCTCTCGGTAGGATCGAGAGAGAAGAAAAGGTGAAAAACTAAGGGGGAATTTAATGAAAGGGGGCAAGGTATCCCCCTCTTGACCCCCTAGGAATGTTGTTGGGGTTATTAAAGGGTCCCGTGGGGAAAATAAAAAAAAAATGATTTTTCACGGTAGAAGCGCTTCACGGGCCGCGAACTGGGCCGCAAACTGGTAGCGAAACGGGAATTCGCCATTTTGTGCTTCGTTAATTAAAGTACTAGGTATAAGGGGGTGCGGGAGACATATCCTAATCCCCTATGTTTCCTGAGGGTGGCTGAGGAGGCTGATATATGTTGATATATCTCTTCCAGCGGCTGCGCCATCTTGCCTTTTTTCGAATGCCACAATTTTGTCGTGCACGGCAGCCATTTTAGATGCCAGGCTGGTCCCAGGCTATCACCTACCCCTGCGGATGTAGTTTATGGCCCCAGCTGTAGAGAATTCAGACATGCCAATTCTCCTGATTCAGGCGTGTAAGTACTGATTTCAGTGCTAGTCTCCCGCCTCCCGATTTCTGCCAGCAAAAACCCGGGGGCATATTACTAACAACTAGCGATAATTTTTGTCTATAACTTGTTTAGAGACAAAAATTATCGCCGCACATCGGCGATTTTTATCGCAGATAAACCTTGCTATTATCGCAGAAAAGTCAGCGATATTCATGTATTATCGACCTAATGCTCTTAGCCATGTTATCCACCTCCCATTGGATAACATGGCTAAGACCTGCTCAGGGCAGGTGTTAGCTTTTGGAGATATTCGCGCTTAGTGCGAATATCTCCAAAAGTTGGTAATAGAAGGTAGCGATGTTAGGGACTGTTTCCAGTCGCTAACATCTTGGCACGCCACTTTGCATGTCATTAGTGATAAGTATCACTGACATGCAAAGCCGGGCCCAAGATGGTCGCTATCTCCTTTTAGGTGTCACTAACTGGTGTTAGCGACAGCTTGATAATAGGGAAATAATTTTATCTCCGCTTTCATGGTTTTTAAAGCCAAAAAAGCGGAGATAAACCCCCTTGCTAATATGCCCCACGATTCCTTGGGGGTTTCAGCTGATAGGGCTTGGTATTGTGTTACATGGTAATTTTTCCATGAAACGTCAGAGGGTCGATGTAGGGGTTCTAGAAGAGGTGATAAACCATTTAAGCCTCATGAACAAGCGCATGGTCTTTTAAAGATTTCTGAAGTACTCGGGGCGGCGGTGTGTGTGTGCCCTCTTTCAGGAGCGGGCGGGGGGGCACTGCCAGCAACTTGCCAGGTCAGGTAGTGTTCAACACGTGCATCACCCTTTCTCTGCTTGCTATTGCGCTCCATGCTTCGGAAAGGTAAGAAAAAGAACGTGCATTTGAGTTTGAAATGTCCGATCCTGCAGCAGCACACTTCCAAAGCCCACACATGACAATAACCCGATTCAAGGCCCCATTCACCCGTTTTTCAAAAAATAGATAACAGTCCAACAAAGTAAGGTTATAAAACTTTATTAACTTTTAACGATAATGAACAGAACAAAAACTAAAAACATTTAAACATTTATTAACACAAAAAGCAACAATGGTTAGAAGCTGTCTTTTGTGCGAATAGTCCCAAGGCAGCACAACGTGCAGAGTTCTGGACGGCACCCAGGTGATGTCGCCTGGGTGCCGCACTGGTTTAGGGATCCTACAATGCTGCTCCGAAAATTGGCGTGGGGCGTCCCGGGTGGGGCGGGGGGAGGCCTCGTCAGTAGCGGTCTGCTGTGCGAATAGTCCCAAGGCAGCACAACGTGCAGAGTTCTGGACGGCACCCAGGTGATGTCGCCTGGGTGCCGCACTGGTTTAGGGATCCTACAATGCAGCACAGAAAAACAGCGTGGGGCGTCCCGGGTGGTGCGGGGGGAGGCCTCGTCAGTAGCGGTCTGTGTCCAGTGTCACATGGCTGACACAACATGTACGACAGGCACCCAGGTGATGTCCAGTAAACTGCCGCACTGGTTTTGGTATCCTACAATGCTGCTCCGAAAATTGGCGTGCGGCGGCCCGGGGGGGGGGGGGGGAGGCGGCGTGAACGGGCCTCCCCAGGTGGCGGCCATCTAGCTGAGTTGCGTCTCGCTCACCATGTTGTGGAGTTGCTCCCACTCTTGCAGTGCAGCGATAGGCGGCTGCCACATGGCTGTCAAAATGGCGGACGGCTCTTCGGTTTTGGGCCTGGTCCACTGAAATGGCCCTGGGACACCTTGGAAGTCGGACGCTTGCCTGCTAGGGCTTGGGCTCCATTCTCGAAAAGCGTCCCCTCAGCCGTGAAGATTGTATAAAAGTCTTGGGGGCCCCCGACTCCCGCAGGCTTCCGGTGGGGAGCGGCTGCCATGATTGCTCGCGGAATGACCACGACGGAGCCACGAGATGGTGGTGCTCTCATGCTGACGCCAGCTTCAGTCTGAATGATCCAGAAACAAGGTGGGGCTTTCATCGGTTGGGAAAAAAAATGTTCTAAACCAATGAAAAGTGTTATTTTTAGGTCATATGACCAAGCCTTCCATCTTTAGGAAACCAAAAGTAAAATGAACCAATGAAAAGTTTTATAAACAAGTCACATGACCTGTTCTGCGGCATAGGGCTACAAAAAGCGTAGAAAATCCGTTGGCACGTGAGGCGGCGTCAGTAGCGGACCGATGTGCGAATAGGCCGAAGGCAGCACAACGCGTCGAGATCCGGATGGCACCGAGGTGGTGTCCAGCAAATTGCCGCACTGGTGTGGCCATCCTACAATGCTGCGCCGAAAGACGGCGTGTCCAGCAGAATTGCGGTCACTGTTGCGGTACAGTGACTCGAACGCGCCGAGATCCGGATGGCGCCGAGGTGGTGTCCAGCAAATTGCCGTACTGGTGTGGCCATCCTACAATGCTGCGCCGAAAGACGGCGTGTTCAGCTGAGTTCCGGTTAGTCTTCCGGCACAGTGACTCGAACGCGCTGAGATCCGGATGGCACCGAGGTGGTGTCCAGCAAGTGGCTGCACTGGTGTGGCCATCCTACAATGCTGCGCCGAAAGATGGCGTGGGGTGCCCCGTTGGCTTATGAGGTGATGTCAGTAGTGGACTGATGTGTGAATAGGTCGGAACCAGCACAAGGCGCCAAGATCCGAATGGCAAGTCCTGGATGTTGAGTGCCTCAGTTGAGATTTCTGAGCAGTGCTTGTAGAACTGTCTGAAGCTTATTTGCACCTGCTGCAGCTTCACTAGGTCCGGCGGAACTTGTTGCCTTTTCCTTTGTGCTTCTTTTCCTACAATGCGTTTCTTCTGAAGACACGACCAGGTCCCTGAATGTGTGCAGGGGGACGCTATTGAATGAATGAACGCGCCGAGATCTGGATGGTCAAGTTTCATCTGGCAGTTTTTCTCCATCCCTCCTGGATCAAAGAAGGTGAATGCTAAATATGCCACCTGCCTCATCTGAACATATGAAGTTAACTTGTATACACTGTGGTGCTATGCTGTCCTATGGCAACATGAGCATCAACCTGATGAATACGGCATTCGAAAATCATAAATGCCCTAATGCACCCAAGAAGTAATTTTTTTTTTTCTCCAGTTGAGCCGTTTTCAATGTCTGTTTTTTGTTCTTTCCCCTCCATCAAAAACAAAACAAAAATACAAGGCGCTAAGATCCGAATGGCAAGTCCTGGATGTTGAGTGCCTCAGTTGAGAGTTCTGAGCAGTGCTTGTAAGACTGTCTGAAGCTTATTTGCACCTGCTGCAGCTTCACTAGGTCCGGCGGAACTTTTTTCCTTTTCCTTTCTGCTTCTTTTCCTACAATGCGTTTCATCTAAAGACACGACCAGGTCCCTGAATGTGTGCAGGGGGACGCTATTGATTGAATGAAAATGGCGGCTTGACACAAAGCTGACTCAAGCGTTACTGTTGGTGCTATACAGACAAAAATTGGTTTTCAGTTTGTACATTCTTCAGGTTTTTTTTTCCATCCAAGTCTGATTGAGAGTTTGTAGAAAAATGGCTTCAGATTTTCCACATACTACTCTTCAACATTCTTCCTAAATGTAACAATGTGAAATTCACTAGGAGAACGGCTGTTTCTGTTTCCTTTCAAAATGCTGCCACCAATATTTTCTGAATGGAAGACACCATCTTGTAGCATAAAGGGCCGAAAGGGGTTCTGGTCTGGCCGATGGTTGGTGGAGACATTTTGACTATATCTTGGACCTGCCCGGCCTCGCCCAAAATGGCGCCGGTATAAATGGGACTCGTAACTCTTTGCCCGCAAATGTATATCTAGAAAATGTTATTGTAAGTGGCCCTGTCGTATTTTAATTACAAAATGTACGTCCACCGATTCCGCAACTGTTAGACACCTTTGTTCTTGTCACCTAATGGCCCGCTCGTTACGTTCTTCTACAGTGTAAATGTCTCCTCATCATATACGATTTGAGTTTGCTCCGTGGCCGGCCCACGTGGTTATAGGCCCGTATTTGTATACTGACATTTTCACAATAAAGGTTTTTAAAACAAAACACGGTAGTAGTATTTTCATTTGTAAAGTTTTTACTTTTAGTGACTGTTTTCGAATCAGTAAAAGGCAAGTGAAATAAAGCAGTCCAATTACATGACGGATAAAAGGTATAATATGTAGGAACGCAGTAAAGATAAATGGTCAAGGGCAGTTGTGTTTTTCATGTCTGCAACATAAAGTGATCGATAAGAATCTGATAATCAGGCGTATCGGCGACTAAGACAGCAGGCCGAATCTCTTTTACTCAACGGCTCCGTCATGGAAGGAAGAAACGCCCTTTTTCTCGAAAAAGGAATATATTTTACTTGCCAGACAGTTGTAAATTTTCCGGGAAAGTACATTAGCTTGGAATATTATAACATATGTTTGAAAAAAAAATATTGTTCGAAAATAATAAAAAGCGTAATTTTTAGGTCATATGACCAAGCTTTTCATCATTAAATTAACAAAAGTAAAATGAACCAATGAAAAGTTTTATTAACAAGTCACATGACCTGTTATGCTTACGTTACGCGCTGCGCGCCGCGCCTCGGATCACTTCCGGGTGCGCTAACGCGGCGTGTCATAAAACGCATTACGCGACAACGTAGGTCAAGAATATAGTCTAAATGTCTCCACCAACCAGCGTTCAGAACACAACCCCTTTCAGCAGTCCAAAAAGTTCTGTTAAATGACAACAGAGGGGACAGGCAACAAGAACCATCAGTCAAAGAGGGGAGGGCAAGTTCTTCTCTTCCGGGTCATGTTGGGGCGCTACCGGAACTGATCGAATTGGTAGTCTATAGTGTTTCTGGATGTTTCAGACTAAAGCTGGCGTCAGCATGAGACCACTACCATTTCGTAGCTCCGTCGTGGCCATTCCACGAGCAATCATGGCAGCCGCTCCCCACCAGAAGCCTGCGGGAGTCGGAGGCCCCCAAGACTTTTGTAGAATCTTCACGGCTGAGGGGACGCTTTTCGAGAATGGGACCCAAGCCCTAGCAGACAAGCGTCCGAGTTCCAAGGTGTCCCAGGGCCATTTTAGTGGACCAGGCCCAAAACCGAAGAGACGGCCGCCATTTTGAGAGTCCTGTGGCAGCCGCCTATCGCTGCACCGCAAGAGCGGGCGCATCTCAACTACATGGTGAGCGAGACGCTGTAGTCGCAAGAGCGGGCGGAAAACAGCTGAATGGCGGAAGAGGCACAGTGTAGCAAAAGCGGGCGGAATGGCAACTAAAACGATAAAGGGGCGCCCCACTACAGCTTGTCTTCAGGTCAAACGGATTGTGGGACAAGGTCCAGAATTGAAGAGTCATCAAAAGGCAAAAAGTACCGCCGGACCCCGGGAGCCGGCCGCCTATGTCCGGGGCGATCTCAGGCTACACCAGTGCTATAAGACTTGGGGAGGGTGTCGGAGCCAAGCGTCTTCTCCGAGTCCATGGCCATCACAGCGCCCCTCAGGGGCCTCCGTCAAGCTGTTTAGGAAGGTAACATATGACATTGTTTTCTAATGCAGTCAGGTCCACAAACGACACTCACTTACTTTGAGAATAGTGAAGCTGCAGTAGGTGGAAATAAGCTTCAGACAGTGTTACAAGCGCTGCTCAGAACTCTTAACTATGGCACCCAACATCTAGAACTTATGCTATTTGAGAATGGTAGTGACATCGAAGCATCTCGGGGACCAAAACCATTAACGTACTTTCACGTATGAAAATCTTACTTGGGGAGGGGGCAGGAGCGAAGCGCCCCCTCCCAGTCAGCGCCACCACATCGTATGTTGAAAATCTGAAGCCATCGTTCTACAAAGTCAACCAAACTTGGATTGAAAAATCTAGAAAAATGTACAAACTGAAAACCAGTTTTGGTCTGCATCAGTAGCAACGCTTGAGTCAGCTTTGTGTCAAGCCACCATTTTGATTCAACAAAGCACAGGCATTGAAAAAGGCTGAAATTCAGAACTCTAAACTATGGCACCCAACATCCAGGAGCTTGCTCTCCGGATCTTGGAGCCTTGTGCTGTTTTCGATCTATTCACACATCGGTCCACTACTGACATCATCTTATAAACCAACGTTATGTAAATAGTTTTTTAATAAAATGTTTTACCCTGTTTCTTTGCTGGTGTGTTGTCTATATTTTTAATATTTGCATAGGGTTTGTCATTATTTTGTGCGGGATGGGTGATAGAGCCGAGCTGTCTTGCAGCCCTCATGGTGTGGAGCTCAGTTCATCTCACTATTTTCGTATTTCTCAAGAAGGGTTGTTCCTAATATTTCTATTTTAGCGAGGTCAAAAAGAGATCCAATTAGTGGCCTACTGATTTTGCTCGATTACTTTTATTTTTTTACACGATTTTTCACTATCTGCAAAGACTAAACAGAGGATTGCGACTTTGTGCTTGTTTGTAAATAGAGAATGATCCAAAGAGAACCAATTCTAAAACAGTAAATGCTTGGACAACAATCAATCAAATGGAGAGACAAGGAGGTACGACGGATTACAACGGGGGTAAAGGCCTGCGTTAACTACTCTTCTGTATCTGCAAAGAGAGAGTACTAACAAAGGCAAAAGAGGGGAGGGGGGGGGGGGGCAGCGTTCAAAGCACATCAGCGTGCATAAATACGAAAATGTTTTTATCTATCACGTACTTGACATTTTAAAGCTTTTCATATTTGCTATTAAAAAACCAATGAAATTCACAGAAAAAACCATAGGTTATAGTGGATATATAGTTAGGAATTTGCATTTACAAAACCTTGAAAATTCAATGAAAAAACCATAGGTTATAGGCCATATATAGTTAGGAATTAGCATTTACAAAACCTTATTTTACTCGCATAAAACCATTGAAATTCCATATATAGTTAGCTAACTATAAGCGCTAACTATATATCGCGCACCCGCAATCCACTGCTGATGATGTCACATATTACATCATTCATGACATGGTCAGTGACATCACTGATGACATCACTGATGACATCTCAAATGACATCACTGATGACAACTCAAATGATATCAATGATGACATCTCAAATGACATCACTGATGACAACTCAAATGACATCACTGATGACATCTCATTTGTCATCACTGATCACATCACTCATGTGATAATACAATGAACCTCTTCAGACTCTAATATAACCTTACATACACTCAGTATAAACAGACACTCACAGACTGTCACTCATCCATGGAGTTACTCACACACCTAGTCAGTCATGCAAAGAATCAATCACACCTCCATTTCCTCAACTATACAGTTATACACATCTTACTTATTCAAACATATAATAACACATATTTACTCTCTTATATAATCCCTGATACAAGCTCACAGTGATCGATACAGCCACTCACACATTCACTGGCTCTTATGTTCAGTTATTTATATATGTCAACTCTCACATGTATTGTGTTTTACATACGTACTTACTTGCACATGTAGCAATGAGAAATCCATTCACTCACCAACACACCCATGCACAGTCAACCGCCCATATAGCTGTTTCCACATGCACTCTTGAACTCATACTCCTAGTGAATCAACTGCTTACACATCTATGCACAGAGTCACGCACCTCCCAGCCACCCACACACACACTCAGCCTCCCATTCAAATACTTGGGCAACCAATCAATAACCCATATGGCCACTCTTATAGCTACTGATCAACACATGCAGCAGCTTACACAACAACAAACATACTGATGCACAAATTAAGACAGTTTAGTCACTAACCCATGCACTCAGTGAGACACATTTAATCACTCTTTCATACAGTCAGTCATGCACCTACTAAATTCTTCATCTAGACACTTATACATCCACTCATTCTTCAATATGTAAAACATATTTAAACTTTACAGACACATACAATCACTGGATGTTGTGATCAGTGATGTCATCAGTGATGTCATTTGAGATGTCATCAGTGATGTCATCAGTGATGTCACTGACCATGTCATGAATGATGTAATATGTGACATCATCAGCAGTGGATTGCGGGTGCGCGATATATAGTTAGCGCTTATAGTTAGCTAACTATATATGGAATTTCAATGGTTTTATGCGAGTAAAATAAGGTTTTGTAAATGCTAATTCCTAACTATATATGGCCTATAACCTATGGTTTTTTCATTGAATTTTCAAGGTTTTGTAAATGCAAATTCCTAACTATATATCCACTATAACCTATGGTTTTTTCTGTGAATATATATATATATATATATATACATATATATATATATATATATATATATTACCTACTGGCGGTCGCCAGTAGGTATATATAGTTAGGATTTTTTCTCTATGGGATTTTTGAAAATTCTATGTCTAATAACTTTGGCGTTTGTGGACGGAATTGGCTGAAATTTTCAGGAAAATGGAACATTTTGTTTCTGAGCAGCCCCTGACAATTTGGGGGGGTTTCATCAAGGGGGGGCCGAGAAAAAAGGGGGGTCCCAAAATGCGTTTTTCCCATGTTAATTTCCATAGGGCGGTTGGCCTCACTTTTAGCTCAAACGGCTGAATGGATTTGCACAAAACTTGGCAAAATTGTAGGGACTGTTAGCCCAATGTGCCTTTGCTAGGTCTCAATATATGTGCTCCAGTGGATTTTGAGTAATTTAGGTTCAAAAAAAGATATATATCTGGGCGGAGCCTAACCACACATCTGATCTGATTGGCTGTCAGCACTTCATCCAAGAAGTGTTGGCAGCCATCTTGGGACCAATATACATGATAGCACCTCATTAAAAAGCATTGTAGTTAATAGAGGGTTTTAGGACTTTAGTTACATTATAAATCATTTGTTGATGGTACCATACTTGTTTTAGGAATTGTGGTGGGTTCTAAGGTGATTTTACCATGTGAAAAAACCTTCTGCTGTGATATCATGAATATTGTTTGAAAGAAAACTAATATCTCATGATTTTCCCACAGTGGTTTGGAAGGGGATCTATAAGCTAAACTGAAAGCATATTTTCTGTAAATTCACATTATCTTTCTCAGTCATGTGAAAATGAAGTCTGACATTCTCAGTAAAACATGTACATCCAACAAGGACAGAGACTGTCAGTTGATTCCTTTGTGTTCTACTGCAGCCCCCTAGAGTGTTCTAAAGAACAACTAGAGCGCTAACAGTCCTACTTATTACAAAGGTATGGCACACCTGAAGCCATCTTGATTGGAATAAAGTGGTAACTCTTAAAACATTTAATTTAAAAAGAAACAACATGAGGGGGTATATTTTGCCATATAAAGTATGATTAGTGCTGCAGAATGAAAAATTAGGGCACATTTTGAGTGACTTCTCAAATCCTTTTCTATTTCATTAAAACATTCTGACATGCAGTCTCCCAAAATGGCCACCAGAGACAAAAGAGCCCAAATGTAGCCCAAGTATCACCCAGATGTAGCCCATGTATAGCCCAATGACAGAATGTCCCAGAGTGTTCTAAAGAACAACTAGAGCGCTAACAGTCCTACTTATTACAAAGGTATGGCACACCTGAAGCCATCTTGATTGGAATAAAGTGGTAACTCTTAAAACATTTAATTTAAAAAGAAACAACATGAGGGGGTATATTTTGCCATAGAAAGTATGATTAGTGCTGCAGAATGAAAAATTAGGGCACATTTTGAGTGACTTCTCAAATCCTTTTCTATTTCATTAAAACATTCTGACATGCAGTCTCCCAAAATGGCCACCAGAGACAAAAGAGCCCAAATGTAGCCCAAATATCACCCAGATGTAGCCCAAGTATAGCCCAATGACAGAATGTTCCAGAGTGTTCTAAAGAACAACTAGAGTGCTAACAGTCCTACTTATTACAAAGGTATAGCACACCTGGAGCCATCGTGATGGGAATAAAGTGGTAACTCTTAAAACATTTAATTTAAAGAGGAACAAAATGAGGGGGTATATTATGCAATAGAAGGTATTATTAGTGCTGCAGAAAGAAAAATTAGGGCACATTTTGAGTGACTTTTCAAATCCTCTTCTATTTCATTAAAAATTTCTGACATGCAGTCTCCCAAAATGGCCACCAGAGACAAAAGAGCCCAAATGTAGCCCAAATATCACCCAGATGTAGCCCAAGTATAGCCCAATGACAGAATGTCCCAGAGTGTTCTAAAGAACAACTAGAGCGCTAACAGTCCTACTTATTACAAAGGTATGGCACACCTGAAGCCATCTTGATTGGAATAAAGTGGTAACTCTTAAAACATTTAATTTAAAAAGAAACAACATGAGGGGGTATATTTTGCCATAGAAAGTATGATTAGTGCTGCAGAATGAAAAATTAGGGCACATTTTGAGTGACTTCTCAAATCCTTTTCTATTTCATTAAAACATTCTGACATGCAGTCTCCCAAAATGGCCACCAGAGACAAAAGAGCCCAAATGTAGCCCAAATATCACTCAAATGTAGCCCAAGGACAGAATGTTCCAGAGTGTTCTAAAGAACAACTAGAGCACTAACAGTCCTACTTATTACAAAGGTATAGCACACCTGGAGCCATCGTGATGGGAATAAAGTGGTAACTCTTAAAACATTTAATTTAAAAAGGAACAAAATGAGGGGGTATATTATGCAATAGAAGGTATTATTAGTGCTGCAGAAAGAAAAATTAGGGCACATTTTGAGTGACTTTTCAAATCCTCTTCTATTTCATTAAAAAATTCTGACATGCAGTCTCCCAAAATGGCCACCAGAGACAAAAGAGCCCAAATGTAGCCCAAATATCACCCAGATGTAGCCCAAGTATAGCCCAATGACAGAATGTCCCAGAGTGTTCTAAAGAACAATTAGAGCGCTAACAGTCCTACTTATTACAAAGGTATGGCACACCTGAAGCCATCTTGATTGGAATAAAGTGGTAACTCTTAAAACATTTAATTTAAAAAGGAACAAAATGAGGGGGTATATTTTGCCATATGAATTATGATTAGTGCTGCAGAAAGAAAAATTAGGGCACATTTTGAGTGACTTCTCAAACCCTCTTCAATTTCATTAAAAAATTCTGACATACAGTCTCCCAAGATGGCCACCAGAGACAAAAGAGCCTAAATGTAGCCCAAATATCACCCAGATGTACCCCAAGTATAGCCCAATGACAGAATGTCCCAGAGTGTTCTAAAGAACAACTAGAGCGCTAACAGTCTTACTTATGACAAAAGTATGGCACACCAGAAGCCATCTTGATTGGAATGAAGTGGTAAGTCTGAAAACACTCAGTTTAAAAAGGAACAACATGAGGGGGTTAATTTTGCCATAGAAAGTATGATTAGTGCTTCAGAAAGAAAAATTAGGGATCATTTTGAGTGACTTCTCAAATCCTCTTCTATTTCATTAAAAAAATTCTGACATGCAGACTGAAACATGCACTTTGAATACCAGCAGCAGACGTCCCTGGTGAGCAGTAGCTTTACTACAGTGATCTAATGTGCAATTAGAGTGCTAACATTCAGAATTTATGGCAAATGTGTGACACATCTGAATGCCTTCTTGATGGAACCAAAATAAACAAGCATTGAAAATGCAATAGATCTCGCCCTCGTTTAAGTTAAAGCCATTCTGTTTGTAATGAGGTGGCTTTTTAGCTTTGCTTTTATTAGTGTTTTTTCAACTTTCATGTAAATAACATGCATCTTTATGCATATAAGTATATGTATGCATGCATTTATGTTTGTATTTATATAGATATACAGATGATATATGTTTATATATGTATGTATATATATATATTCACTGAAAAAACCATAGGTTATAGACCATATATAGTTAGGAATTAGCATTTACAAAACCTTGAAAATTCACTGAAAAAACCATAGGTTATAGACCATATATAGTTAGGAATTAGCATTTACAAAACCTTGAAAATTCACTGAAAAAACCATAGGTTATAGACCATATATAGTTAGGAATTCGCATTTACAAAACCTTATTTTACTCACACAAAACCATTGAAATTCCATATATAGTTAGTTGCACTAACTATATATCGCGCACCCGCAATCCACTGCTGATGATGTCACATATTACATCATTCATGACATGGTCAGTGACATCACTGATGACATCACTGATGACATCTCAAATGACATCACTGATGACAACATCCAGTGACTGTATGTTTCTGTAAAGTTAAAATATGTCTTACATATTGAAGAATGAGTGGATGTATAAGTGTCTGGATGAAGGATTTAGTAGGTGCATGACTGACTGTATGAGTGAGTGATTAAATGTGTCTCACTGAGTGCATGGGTTAGTGACTAAACTGTCTTAATTTGTGCATCATTATGTCTGTTGTTCTGTAAACTGTTGCATGTGTTGATAAGTAGCTATATGAGTAACTATATGGGTTATAGATTGGTTGCCCAAGTATTTGTATGGGAGACTGAGTGTGTGTGTGGGTGGCTGGGAGGTGTATGACTCTGTGCATAGATGTGTGAGCAGTTGATTCACTAGATGTATGGTTTCAAAAGTGCATGTGGAAACAGCTGTATGGGCGGTTGACTGTGTGCATGAGTGTATTGGTGAGTGAATGGATATCTCAGTGCTACATGTCAAAGTAAGTACATATGTAAAACACAGTACATGTGAGAGTTGACATATATAAATAACTGTGCATAAGAGCCAGTGAATGTGTGAGTGGCTGTATGGATCATTGTGAACTTGTATCAGGGATTGTATAAGAGAGTAAATATGTGTTACTATATGTTTGAATAAGTAAAGTTTGTATAACTGTATAGTTGAGGAAATGGAGGTGTGATTGATTCTTTGCATGACTGACTAGGTGTGTGAGTAACTCCATGGATGAGTGACAGTCTGTGAGTGTCTGTTTACACTGATTGTATCTAAGGTTATATTAGAGTCTGAAGAGGTTCATCGTATTATCACATGAATGATATCATCAGTGATGTGATCAGTAATGTCAAATGAGATGTCATCAGTGATGTCATTTGAGATGTCATCAGTGATGTCATTTGAGATGTCATCAGTGATGTCATCAGTGATGTCACTGACCATGTCATGAATGATGTAATATGTGACATCATCAGCAGTGGATTGCGGGTGCGCGATATATAGTTAGTGCAACTAACTATATATGGAATTTCAATGGTTTTGTGTGAGTAAAATAAGGTTTTGTAAATGCGAATTCCTAACTATATATGGTCTATAACCTATGGTTTGTTTTTTCAGTGAATTTTCAAGGTTTTGTAAATGCTAATTCCTAACTATATATGGTCTATAACCTATGGTTTTTTCAGTGAATATATATATATATATATATATATATATATATATATATAAAAAATTCCTTTTGACTCAGCAGTTGCCGAATCGCGTTATGCTCTGGCCACTTAACGACGGCGGTTCGTGGGTAGGTAGCGAACCTGATAGCTTTGTACTGACATGTTGAAGGCAAAAAAGAATACCACTGAGTAATCGGATAAATGACCAGAACAATTATTTTGAATTATAATCCGGAGAAATATAAGAACTGTTAAGAAAAATGCCTTTGAAATCCGCAATTACAGTATCTGTTTTGTTTCAATTTTCACGGTATTATTGTTTCAGCAGCATGAGTCTGCTTTCTATTTTGTTTGCAACAACAAGTCACATGTTTATTTAAAAACCTATCACTATCAGAGCACTGTTACTCGTGAACAAGGGAGTAGAATCCCCGAAACGCGTTGAGTGTTTGCCTTTTGTAACGAATTAAAGGCCTTTTTTTCGCAAAGAGGAGTTTGTGTGGTTTCTGCTGCTGAAAATGCTGAAAATGACAGGAATTCGAATTTATATATATATATATATATATATTCCTTCGAGTTTCCAAAGTTCAAACACCGCATGCGAAGCAACTCGGAAAAGAGAATAAAGCCACCAAATGAGCGCGTTTCCAGTTTCAGTGCATTTATTTGTGAGTATGCAGCCCACCAGTCGTCATGACGCGTTTCGCCTCAGCCGAGGCTTGATCACATGTCATGCAAGGAAAGTAGGAGTTGACATATATAGTTTGGGTGGTCATGTGACCAGTGCAAATTCATACATTTTTAAAGTCACAGTAGCAATATATGAAGTAATACTGGGCATAGTGCCCTAATTTAAAACATTCAAAAAATCCCTGTTTCCCACACTAAATAACTGTGTGAAAAATACATTGATGTGCAAAATACGCAAACAGTTAAATACAATACAATCTATGTTTAGAAAAAGTCGTTTTCTTAAAAAACATAAATATATATATATACATGTCATAATAAGGAGTTAATATATGTACACAGTATAAATATTATTGATTTCCTTAAAAAAGTAGAAAAGGGAAAACTATTATAAAAACCATTTCATTTTAGAACAATAACATTTTGTTGCCTAAAAACCAGTATGGAATTCATTATTCGTTGGTATTGCACATTGGTCAGGGAAAGAATTGAAATGTATACATTTTACTGTGATTCACCATCTTACCCAAAGTGGGTGAAAAATGTCTATCAATCGTCCATAGATTGAAGTATGAGTATTGCACAATGTATGAAAACTCCTACAGGGTTGTATTTAAAAAAAGTGTTTAAAGTGATAGTATCATAAAGCAATAAAATCATAATAGACAAAATTATAGATTTCAGGTAGCCGAATCAGTATATAAAAATATGCATATGATCATCACAACTAGCAGTGGACCCTATATGTTGTCTCACAGACAAGTATAAAGATCCTCACTACTGTTGAGCCCTCCTGGTTGTTTGCTATTAAGCTCTAATATATAGCGTGTTTCCAAGAGGCGCAACTTGCCATCTCTATCCCCTCCTCTTTTGAGGGGCAGGACTGAATCTATCAGATAGTACTGTAGTAGGTCTGGATTGCTATTATGTGAGCTCTCGAAATGTCTAGCAACAGGATAGGATTGGTCCTTCCCCGTGATGGCTCTTAGATGTTGTAGGATGCGTTTGTGTGCCGGCAGCCGAGTGCTGCCGACATACTGTAGACCACATGGACATAACAAGATGTAGACTACGAATTCAGTTTTACATCCTAATTTCTGTTTGATGGCTGTTGGCTTATCCTGAAAGGGACTCTGGTAGTGGGTTTTGTTTATTGCATGTTTACAGGCTTTGCATGTTTGGCATTTTTTGAAGCCTGTAATTCTCTCCCACCACTTTACTGGGACCTCGAGAGTGTTGCTGACCAGGGCACTGCCTAGTGAAGGTGACTTTCTAAAGGTAATTTCAGGTCTCCCTTGTACCAACCCGCCTATAACAGGATCCCCCTGTACTAGGTTCCAGTTTTTTGTAAATATTTTGCGGATTTCAGCGTGCTGTTGACTATAGGTGATGATAGCCCTGCATTGCGTTTCTCCTTTCTCTGTGGTAGAAACTGGTTGGTGCTCTAGTGTTTGCTGTCTCGTGAATTTAGCAATTTTTTTGTAATCGCTTCATCAACAATTTTGTTACCATACCCCCTCTCTAGGAACCGTTTCTTGCTAAGATTCTGCGCAAGGGTGCACTCTCTTTCTGTGCTACAGATTCTCTTACCTGGAGTGCTGGCCCTTTTCCTGTGGCACAGCGCTGCTGCGTCTGCAAGGACCTTCAAGTATATATATATATATATATATATATATATATATATATATATATATATATATATATATATATATAGATATATTATATATATCTATTTGGTCACCAATTTAGTCCGAGCATGGAGGGCGCGCTTCACACAGCTGGTGCATGCGGCGGGGACGGACTATCCCCACCAAAATAGAATACGCTTGCACTCTCCCAGGGCAGTTGTTCATCAAAGTTTTATTTTTAAGGCCATTGCCATCGACAGCTCTTTCCACACCTACGCGTTTCAACCGGCAGGTCTTGGTCACTGTGCAAATCAATTGTCCTACTTTCATTTCTTCATTTAATACCAGAGATACCTATTAGCACATTATGATGCATTATGGGTCAGGTAGTTTTAAGACATTTTATTAACATAGTTTCTCTTTTTATATCTGTATTATGGTACATGAAAACACAGTGTGGTGTTGTCTTGGGAAAATACCATTACACACATGTATATAAACATCGTATTTGTCTGTACAATTTTAGAGAACATTATTATTATTCGAAATGTATATATATGCAAATGATGATTCTTTCATCTCAAACAGCACACCGTGGACCAATACGTTGCAAAGCGGTTGTTTATTTCTGGCTTCTGACAAAACTCAATGCATTTCGGAGAAAAGCCATTTTATCACGAGTCATATATATATATATATATATATATATATATATATATATATATATATATATAATTCCTTTTGACTCAGCAGTTGCCGAATCGCGCTATGCTCTGGCCACTTAACGACGGCGGTTCGTGGGTAGGTAGCGAACCTGATAGCTTTGTACTGACATGTTGAAGGCAAAAAAGAATACCACTGAGTAATCGGATAAATGACCAGAACAAATATTTTGAATTATAATCCGGAGAAATATAAGAACTGTTAAGAAAAATGCCTTTGAAATCCGCAATTACAGTATCTGTTTTGTTTCAATTTTCACTGTGTTATTGTTTCAGCAGCATGAGTCTGCTTTCTATTTTGTTTGCAACAACAAGTCACATGTTTATTTAAAAACCTATCACTATTAGAGCACTGTTACTCGTGAACAAGGGAGTAGAATCCCCGAAACGCGTTGAGTGTTTGCCTTTTGTAACAAATTAAAGGCCTTTTTTTCGCAAAGAGGAGTTTGTGTGGTTTCTGCTGCTGAAAATACTGAAAATGACAGGAATTCGAATTTATATATATATATATATATATATATATATATATATATATATATATATATATATATATATATATATATATATATATATATATATATATATATACCATTTTTAGGTCATTCTTGCCTAACGCCAGACCTAAAAATAGTATCCCTTCACCATAAGATTCACAAGGATAGTTTGAAACTGTCCACCTATAACACACTGAAAACCACTGCCCAGAGAATGACACCTGTATCTCTAAAAGAACAGTTGTTCACAACAGTAAACAGCATTTAAGTGCTTCGATGCTCATGACGGCTCCCGGCTGTCATGAGTCACAGTAGACGTGTGCTCATGACGGCCGGGAGCCGTCAGAACGTTGCCACTCTACCCACATGCTGTTAATTCCCCGCATGTGCGGATGAAATAATCAGTGGGCGGAGTTCTGACGGCTCCCGGCCGTCATGAGCACACGCCCATTGTGATTTATGACAGCCGGGAGCCATCATCAGTACCGGAGCACCACGCCCAACCCAGCCCCCCTCACACCACAGCAAAATTAACACAGCAGCGCAGGGGTTAAACCTATGCAATTTTATATTTGGCTACAAATTATCCCCCATTGATAGGTCTATCAGGATTAGAAAATAACTGCACATTCTATTTGATCTTTTATAACATTGGTCAGGCTGACTTCTGCAATTGCCTTTTATAGAAACCAGAGCCTAAACCCTGTACTCGGATGGCCAAAATTGTTTCCATGAAGGAACCCCGTTGAAGACAAATACAAGTATGGCTGGAGATTTACATCTCTGCCTAAAATTACCTTTACATTTTTTATTTCTGTTCACAAACATTCCCAGATGTAGACCTGCATGCTCTGCCAACTGCAGGTTTACATGAATGCGGCGAAAATGTTACGTGACATCTCATTATAAATTCCAATCACTAGTCATAATTTTAATTTAAAGTCATTATCTTTCTGTCACTCTTTTTGACTTTCTCTCTCCACAGTTACAGCAAAAAAGAGAATTCATCAGTTAACTGCTATGCCTTTCCAGGCCGTAGTTAATCCTCATAGTAATGTTGCCCATAAGCTGAAATGGAGATAAATATTTAGACGTCAAATTGTAACATAAATTCCCAAGTACAAAGGTATGGAAAGAGACACATAAACTACACAATACATCTGATCTGCTTCTGAATTTTCATAATTTATGACTGTTTGCTTATTGATGGCCATCCCCTTCCAACTGACGCATGATGTAAGGTGCACTGGTATTTATGACATTCATGTCTTATTCTGATTTGTATAAACCTATAAATGTTATACTCAAAAAACAGAAAAGACCACTTAAAGGTAAAATATAACTTTATAAAATGCATTTTTAGGTCTGCCCTGTCACCATAGCCGTCTGCAAGATTTAATATATACATAGAATGGGCCTTGGTTCAGCACAGAGGAGAATAACTCTCTCACCTCATGCTGTTGGATATTTGGTGTATCATTTCTGTAGAAAAGTTCCCTTTGTGTATGGTCATCCCCCACATAATTTCTCCAATGCTGCTGGTTTTTGACTCTGAAATGCACTGGAGCCTGCCAACCTGGCCCCAGCATGAGTGATCTCTCCCTAAAATATGGTGCATGTAAATTAGTAAACCCAAATGGCAAGGACTTGAGCCCCCTTATAAGTCCCTGGTAAGTGGTACCAGTGGTACCCAAGTCCTGGGAGTTAAAGGGGTCACCAGAACCTGCAGCACTGATTGTGCCACCCTCGGTGACGCAAGTAAACAGATGGCAGTCGGCCTGCCATTGCAGACTGCAGGAGGCCTGCCATTGCAGACTGCAGGAGCAGTGCAAGCTGCTAAAACTCAACATTGTACTCACCAGGAGTAGCAAAGTCAAAGCACTATTTCTAATATTTGTCAATCACTCCTAAGGTAGTCCTCCTGAGCCAATGAGGCAGGGGGCATTATATTAAAGGTGTGGGCATATCAGTGCAAGCCTATATGTTCCTATAGTGGCCTCCTTGCATTAGGGGCTGCTATAAGTGTTCAGGGGACCATAGGATAGCATGGACTGGTACCTCTGAATTTCCTGTGTTGCCAGTTGTATTATAGTTCCACTATAGAGTGTCATGTTTGATAACAAACAACTTGTCTCATCAAACAGGACTTTTTCCAATGTTGGATTTATTTTTGGCAGGCCCCCAGATAGCTATCTTAGAAGTTGCCCATCTGGTTCCCCAACCTTTTGTGTGCCCTGGCTGACAATCTGCAGCTGCTGCCTCCAATACAGGAATCTGACCCCTGCCACCAGGTGTGAACACTCACAGAAGACTGAAAGGAAGGCCTGCCTGGGCGAGACCTTCCTCCCTGACAGGATGGGTTGTGGCATATCAAGGCGGTGAGCGTCAAAGCTCCCACCACCTCTGATATGCAACCAGGCTTCCGCCCCTTAGGGAGAAAAAGCCAACCCCCTGCTCCAGGCACATTTAAAATCGGGGCAGGTTGGAAAATTAGATAGTCATGAGGCATACACTCCAAGAAGGCTAGCCATGCCACTAAGGTGGGCTACCTGGTCTGCACGGACAAATAAGGGTTTTGTCAATTTTAAAAGTGGCAGAATAGATGCTTCTGGGTAGAAAAGGAGCCAAACTCCTCAAAACGTGGTCACAGCTGGGGCGGATAAGCAGCTGGGTCCTACACCCCTAATGCCCCTAGATCTAGGATTTAAGGGGCTCCCCTGGCATGAGAATCTCAGATGTGATTGACTTGCAAAGGACAAAGAAGAGACCCAAGTCTTCAACTTCAGGCTGTGCCCAAAGAGAAAGACTGGCAACCACCCTGCAATTGAATGAATACAACTCATACTGGATCAGAGACTGGTTCCAAATGAAAGAGATGTGCCCTCTACAAGCCAAAGGCAACTCCAAAATTCCCTTGGATTGGAGGAACTAGTCCCCTGCAGCCTGCAGACAAGAACTGCCATCAGATCCAAAGAATCACTGGCCATCGGGCCCATCGAGGGAATCACCTAAAAGTAGATTGTCTAGTGCATTGTGGGAAATATAATCCTGACATCAGCAAGTTTCAGGTGGCTACCATTTTCCCCCGGGCTCCAGGACGTCAAAGGGTCAGAAGGCTGAGCTTGCTGCTGCCAAGACTTGTTGGTGACCAATCAGGCTACCACTACCTTTGATCGACGCTGTTCCTCGAAGGAACCCTACAGCATCTTTAGCCTGATGCCTCTGCAACTCCATTGTTGAAATTTTGCAGCCCATTCCTCACCAGCACCATCTAAGTGGTAAAACCAGCACATGTGGTCTCAGCTTTGGCACCAGCGCCAGCCAGGAAACCTCTGCACCCAGGCCCCTACGAGGCAAGTAAAAATCATCTGATTGTCCAAGCCTGGTCCTGAGACCTGCCTCACCTTCACCCTCATGGATTACACTGATTTCAACCTGCAAGTGACCAATTTTTACTAGTCCATTTCCCCACTGACTGTAGCGTTTAAGTTTTACAAGAGTGAAGTGCACTGATTTATACTCCCTTTACAAATCCATAACTCCAGTTATATTCATCCAATTGTGTTTGTTTTGGTGTCCAAATTTATATACAAATCTGCTTTATCTTTCTGAGTGGGTGTCAGATTTCTGTCGAGCAGTGCCAATTAACTATTGTCCATGTTAGTACTCTGAAATGTTTAACACATGTTCCTCTGGTAAAGCCTGACTGCTCTGTGCCACAATACTAGGACTGAGCTAGAGTTTATTAGTGTGAATCCAAATGACCTATTTGGGGTAAAGTGAAATTATTACATAGTGTAGCCTAACCAGCCTCACTGCATACTAACCTACTTTCCTTCAATTCCACTTTCCAGGAAGTGTTTCCATTGAAATGCATGGTGAACTATTATATATTTGATAAGTGCACTCAGCCATCACACTGTTCGTCATTTTTAATTCTTCATTTCCAATATGCTTTCTACAGAGAAAGCAATTCTTGTCTACTACATTGTTTCCAGAAATGGCATATTCAATAGGGCAGGTTTTCATTTAATAAATAGCATCTATCCATGCAATGCAAGTAAACGGCATTTTTAGAATTCTCTTTTTCACAAAAGTTGGTATATAAAAAATAGACCCATGGGCTTTACAAATGCTTTTTGTCTATAGGATATATTCTGCAAAAACAACAAGGTGATTGAAGTAATGCTTGGAATAATCTCTCTGGGTCTATTTACGTGACCTGCACATCATGAGAGCTCCAAACCAGGCACTACTGACACAGAGAAAATATCAAAATACCAAGGGAAGAGAATGGCACCCAAAGGACTCTCTTTTTTATTTCAGGTTGGGCTGCTGCTGGGCAAAAACATTTCTCAGCTGCCAGAGGCAGTTTTATTTCTTTGTACAGATGATTAGGGCACTGCTCATTTTATTTTCCCTTTCATCAGTGCTATGGGGCATATTTCTCCCTGCCCCAGCCCCGACTTTAAAGGGAAGGGTTTCTTTGGAAAGGGTAGTATCTTTCCTTTATAACGGCATCTCTCTGTAGTGCATCCATGCTTGTGGGCCCTTCCAAATCAGGGAATCTCTCCAGTAGAGGAAGGGATTATTTGTGTGAGTGTTGAGCAACCTCTTGCGCAAGGGGTAGTTCTTCCCCAACAGAAGATCAAAACAGTCCTTCGGAACCCTCTTGGGAGGGGGCACAATGGAGGTTTGCCTCAATCAGACTCCCTGGGTGGGTGGAAAGCCCACTAGATGCCAGAGTTTCTAAATAAAAGGGAGGTTGACCCACCCTAGCATTGGCCCATGTCCCCATCCCAGAAAAAACATACAGTCTTCCTGATCCCCAGGGTGGCAACTTGGGGGTTTGTCTCCAATCTACATGCCCTGGCATGTAGACATTTCACTAGACACAGGTGATTTATTTTCTTTATGGGTCAAATAGAGCCTTTGGGCAAAGGCCTTTGCTCAGCCAAACAACAGCAGGACCACCTTTCTGGCACCCTTGGGGGGAGCAATAAGGGATTTGCCCCTACTCTGCCTTGTTGGGATTGGTAGATTAATTAGAAACTGGTGTTTAGAAACAAATTAGGTGGGGGTGGCCCATCCTGACATAGAGTCATGACCCAACCAAAAGGTGCCAAAGAAGGCAGGTTGGAAGATTTTCCCCAATCTCCCCCCAGGGGTGCAAAGCACACTAGGCACCAATAAATGTTAGGCCATCATTTTGGAAGGGGTAGAGGCAAACCACATTGGCATAGAACTTTCCCTCCGCCCCAAAAGGAGCAATACAGTCTTTGTGCTCCTCCCCTTCGCCGGATTAAGATTTGCCCCAAATTCACACCCCAGGGATCTGAAACGCTACTAGACAACAGCAATTTCAAAATGGTACCATAAAAATGAGGGCAATACAGCCATTATTGGATCATACCCCACCCCAGAAGGAGCAATAGTTTTTCTGACCTTGTAGGCAGGTAAGAAATGTGTCCCATTTGAGGGATAACCCTTTATCTGCCCTCCAGTGGGATAAAAGCTCACTAGACACAAAAATGTTTACATTGGGGCACAAAAAGGGGTGGAGACATCTTTGCCTGACATTGGGCCAGACCCGTACCTCTAAAGGGACACAGTCTTTTTGCCCACCCTGGGGTTGATTGGGGGTTTACCACAATTTTACCATTGTGGTTGAGAGGGGAAAAAAAGCCCACTACACACCAGCGATATTTTATTTGTTTTAGTACAAGAACCAAATATGAGATGTGGGAGGGTCACCATTGAGTTGAGCCTATCCTCAACTCTAAGGCTTGTGGTTCTGTAATTCTCAAACCTGACTGCATTTTAGTTTTGCCCTCACGTAGGCCAGTGAAGTAGGCCCAATACAAGTGGCTTTGCCTTCTGAGTTAGTGCATATATTAATTTGGGTTTCTCTGACTCTGAATGAACTGCAGAGAGAGTAACCCTTTTCACCTGAAACTGACCTTTTGCAAAACCAGTTTCACTAGCTGATCGTTGTCTGAGTTTTTCAATCACTGTTCAGGACTTCGTTAACCTTTAGTTTCCTTGTGCATATCTTATCTTAAACAATATCTAAATGGTTTCTTTTCTTAAGACTTTCTTTTCGGAAACATGGGTTTTTGCCATGTGTCGTGACTGCCATCTGGTGTTACTTTTTTTGTAGGCCTCAGAAGTTAGTCTGTGAGCAAAGCAGTCTGACCTATTGTGAATCATATATATATATACATTAACCAAGGATTTCTTTGTGCACTGGAGTTAATTTCAGAAGATGGCCTTTAACCTGGAATTGACCCTGCCAAGCCAATTTCCCTGCAAGATCGTTATTTACTTTCCCAATCATCATTCAAGACATTTGTTAACTTTTAAGTTTCTTTATGTCTCTGTTATCCTGCACATTATCTGAAACTACTTTTCTTGACTGTTTCTTCATTTCATGGGTTATGCTTTCATTTAAGGGTTTGTTCGGGCCTTCCAGATTATTATTTAGATATGCCTAAATATTAACTTGTGGGTTGGAACACTGTAAAATGAGCTTTACTGTATGATGCTGTGTGATGTCATGTATTTTCTATTGGTTGAATTTTGGTGCAGGGGCGTGCATTTTAAATGTACCTTGTTGTGTATAAATAGGGATGTCTCGCCTTAGTAAAATTGAGCAGTTTCTTGAGTTGTACACCGTGTTGTATTGCTGGGATTTCTGCTACTAGCTGCAGCTAATAAATTTGATCTCTGACGCCACCTAGAAGTTTCCGTGTCTCTGTATACCAAGGCAAGGGAACCCAGAGGACTTCGGGCGTGTCCCTGACACCGCTGGGCATTTGAAAACCCGGTTCTTCAGTTGGCGCCCAACGAGGGGCGACTTCAGTGGTACCGGTCCAAGCCCAAAGATTGCGAGGGCCCCCACTTCATCGACCCCTGCATGTCGACGTGGACCAAAGGTCTTTTCTGCGAGGTTTCCCGCTTTCCAATGGCTACGAAGGACTGCTGCCCTGACTGTCGCCTTGTCTTGGACCCTCCGATTGATGTTTGTAAAGGGAGACGGTCTTCTGGTGGCGTGACAGATATTTGGTTAAGTATAAGTGGGTCGCTCCCACGACTTTGTCTGATTCCTTGGTTTTGATTTGGTTGCTGCAGTACCCAAAGCCGAATGGCTTGTATATTTACGAGCGTATCGTTTTTTGATTCCCTTTGAAGTTTGAAACCAGACTAGTGAGCAAGATGCCTGGTCTTGGTAAATTTGGTAATTAATTTGTTTGTGGTAGTAACAGGGATTCCCGATTGGAGGATTCATGTCCGATACCTCAGGTTGGAACTTCGACTTATGAACTTTACTCAAAACACGGAGTGGGCCCTATTAATTATATTGAAGTATGGGTCCACAACACTAAAAAGGATGGTGTTTTACGATGGCCCCCACATGGTAGTTTTGAAACAGAGATTTTAGACAATCTAGAAGTTAGGCTATTTAAGAAGAAAGCCCGGCCAGCAATGTTTGACTCTTTCCGCCTTTGGCGTAAGGAAGCCAAACAGAGAGAAATTAAGCAAGCAAAGAGAGATTGGAAAGATAAAAATATGTCAGTACTACAAGCTGCAAGACAGTTTAAGGAAGATGGAGAAGAGCGTGCGAGTGAAGTGTTAGATAGACAGCGTTGCATGGCCATAGATAAATGTTATCCGGCCTTGCCTTCTTCTCCTCCGAAAGTGATGGAAGACCCTGAAAAAGATCCTTTGATTTCTCATTTACTGAGATTGCCTCCTCCTTATGTGCAGGGTGCTACTGCGCCTCTATTACCCCCAGTTGTTCCACCCTTTGTTGTTCAACCTCCTGCTGTTGTTCAGCAACCCAGTGCTCCACAGATGGTTTTGCCTTCTCCTGCGCAACCCAGTCTAGGGTCGCCAGCCTTGCTATCAGCTTTGCCTCATACTCCTTTGCCTTCTGCTTCTGCATCTTCGATTTCTACTGTTCTTGTCCCTACACCTTCCTTGCCTCAGAATACTTATTCTCCTGTTCTCAGGTCTGCTTCTTCTCCTTCTGTTCGAAAACGAATGACAGAAACTGTTTCTAATTTATTGTCACCATTGTTTGGGTCACTGAATATGACCCCTGTTTCGGAATGTAAACAGAGTCGTAGTCAGCTTCCTAGTTCTGAAGAACGGACAGTGTTGGATTTGTTGGCTCGTAGGTGGATTTTAAATGCTCCGAGGTATAATTTGCCAGCAGTTATGGATGTTTTCTTTCAGTGGGAACTGCCTAACCAAAGGTATGTTTTTGATGTAATGTGTACTTTTCTGCGTCAGGAATGGGAACATAATGAGTTGGGTCCGATTCCGCAGGATGTGCTCGATATTCAGTCAGATTTTGCCAAAGGGATGATAGTGGAATCTGATGTTACAGATGCCGGAGAGACAATACTTGCTTTCAGATCTAGACTTTTGCCTCAGACATTGTATGAACCTGATTCCTCTGTTAGGAGGAAAGTGAAACAGTACTCTATGAGAGAAGTTCCTCCGGTATGGAAAGAAGCAGTCCAGGCTAATGTAAATCAGGGTATTCAGGCCGCTCCGGCTCTTTTTCAGCGAGTATGGGTACATGTCCCTTGGAAGAGAGCAGAGGTCTTGGCTGTTAAGCAGACCTTACCTGACCCTCGTGAGAATCCTGCTGGTTATTACAAGGAGTTGTCCCAGACAGTTGAAGCGTGTATTATGAATTTAGCTGACATCGATATGTTGATGGGTAATGTAGTCCCTCAACCCTTGTGGGCGAAGATTCGTCATGAGAATCATGCTGCTGAATTAGGTGATACCTGGGCGAATATTGTTGCTGCAGATGGTAGACAGGAGGGAGGTGCTAAACCTGAACCTCTAGTTTCAGAATTACCAGGTAGACTTATTAATTTGATGAAAACGATGATGCCCACTTCATGAGTGAATTGGGATAAGTTAGCAGCATGTAAGCAGAAGAAAGACAAGAGTGTATCTGATTTCTTCACTTGGTTTTAAGAGACGTTTATTGATCATAGTGGTCAGGATATGAGTACGGAGGGTGGTCAAAGGTTGTTTGTGGATAAATTTGTCTTTAATTTGCTTCCCGAACTTTCTAATAAGTTAAAGGACTCTGAGAGTTCATGGGCTGTCTCTTCGTCTGCCCAGATATTGGCTACTGCACAATATTACGAGAATAGGGATAAAGATGAGAAGGATAAAGAGGAGAAGAAAACTAAAGAGTTAAAGACCAAAGTTCTTTAGCAGCAAACTTATCCACCTCGTCAGAATCAGCCTCAGTTTCAGCAACCTCCACAATTTCAGAGATTGTTACAGAAGCCTGAGCCTTATGTTCAGCAATTCTTTCCTGGCCCTAATCAGTGTGCTTATTGCAGAGAGGAAGGTCATTACAAGAATAGTTGCCCGGCTTTGTTACAGCGTGCAAATGGTGTATCTGGTCAGAGAGGTCGTGGTAGTTTTCAGCATGTTCCTAGGGGTAGGGGACGTGGTGTGTTTCCCCAGAATGAGCGTTCCTCTTCCCTACAGAATTCTGCGAATTATTTTGAAAGACAGAATGTTCTGAGTGGTCAGTCTGCCCAGTATTATGTCGAGGATTACTATGTCGAAGGTGAGAGTTCTGGTTATAATGATAACTAGGACAGCCAAGGACAAAGTGAGGGAGTAGGGCCAGTTCCAGTAGACCAGAGTGGACCTTATGTTGAAGTGATTACATCAGGTGTGGTAGAACCTTTTCTTTTGGATACTGGTGCGATGAAGAGTTCTATTATGCACTCTAAACTTCCTGGCACACCTTTGTCTGGCTTGACCAATGTTTCAGTAGGATTTTCTGGCGCCCCAGTTCGTAATCCGGTTTCTAGTCCTTTGTCCTTTTCGATTGGCCCTTGTGAATTGGAAGCTCCACTTATTTTAACGACTGGTTGTGGTGAGAATCTGTTGGGTTTGGACTTGCTGAAAAGATTTTATGCGACATTACATTGTTCTCCTTCAGGAGAACAACGTACCCTCGGTAAGAAAGTGATTTCTCCAATGTATTTGTCTAAGGATTGTTTGCCACTGGAATTGTGTTCACTTCCTGATACACTTTGGGCTACAGGTCCAAATGATGTTGGTCTTTTGCAGATTCCACCTTATGTTGTCACGCTTAAATCGAATGCTAGGCTACCTCGTATTCCACAATACAAGATCTCGAGCGATGGCGAGAGAGCTCTTTTAGCGATTGTTTATGATCTGGTTGAGAAGGGTGTAGTTGAGGAAACGAGAGGTAATGTTTGTAACAGTCCTGTTTTGCCTGTTCTTAAACGTACTGATGCTTCTCAGCCACCTGTGTACCGGTTTGTGATCGACCTTCGAGAGGTAAATAAGATAGTCGTGCCACAGTTTCCTGTGGTACCTGATATCACTGCTTTGTTGACATTGATTCCTGCTTCGGCAGCTTGGTTTTCTGTCATCAATTTGAAGAATGCTTTCTTCAGTATTCCATATTTTTGGCTTCTCATTAGGAGGCCGAAGCTTCCGGTTTAAGAGAGCTCCCCAAGGTTATTGGGAAAGTCCCTCCATCTATAGTCAGGCGTTGAAAACTCAGCTTGACGGTTTTGTGTTACCTGTTGGTGCTACTCTTATTCAGTACGTCGATGATTTGTTGATTACTGCTGATGATGAAAAGATTTGTAAAGAGGCTACTCTTTCTTTGTTGCGGTATTTGTCTGACCTTCATCATAAAGTGTCACCTTCAAAGTTGCAATATTGTCGCCAAGAAGTGACCTACTTAACTCATCTCTTGTCGAAGGAGGGAAGGAGATTGACCCCAGAACGAATTCAAGCAATTACGCAAATGAATGTACCATCCACACAGAGAGAAGTGCGTGCCTTTTTAGGTATTACATCATATTGTAGACAGTGGATCCCCAATTTTTCACTGTTGGCAAAACCTCTGTTAGCATTGACGCTGAAAGATACTCCGCATCCTCTTACTTGGTCTGACGAATGTCAGAAAAGTTTTTCTGAACTACGCAATGCATTGTGTTCGGCTCCTGTGTTGGGTACTCCAGACTATAGTAAGCCTTTCACGTTGTACGTGCACGAGAGAGAAGGTTGTGCGTTGTCAGGGTTGACACAACCATTTCGGGACAAGCAGCGTCCATGTGTGTATTTCTCCTCTACGTTAGACCCAGTTGCTAAGGCGTTGCTGAGTTGTTTGAGAGCTGCAGCGGCTGTTTCCATCCGACAGTCTGCTGGTTTGGTATTGGACAACACGTTGATTGTGATGGTCCCACATGCAGTGGATACCTTATTAAACAGCACTAAGACACAGCACCTTACTAGTGCACGTCTGTCAGGTTACAAGCTGACATTGTTGGCTAGTCATATGCACATTAAAAGATGTAATGTGCTGAATCCAGCTACGTTGTTACCGATCTCTACAGAGACGGATCCTCAAGAACAGCGGAAGAAACGAAAGCTAGAGTTGACCTGAGGGATACTCCCCTTAAGAATGTTGATGGTACGCTGTGGGTAGATGGTTTGTGTTTTAAGCTTCCGAATGGTGAAACGACTGCAGCGTATGCTATTACAACTTTACATACAGTTGTTGAGACAGCACGCATACCACAGAATTCTGCGCAAGCAGCTGAATTAATTGCACTGACTAGAGCGTGTGTGTTGTCAGAAGGAAAGCGAGTGAATGTTTACACCGATAGCCAGTATGCATTTGGAAGTTGCCCATAGTTTTGGGCGTTTGTGGAGAGAGCGTGGGTTCCTTACTTCGCAAGGAACCAAAATGCAGCATGGGCAGTTGGTGAATGAACTTTTGGAATCTCTCACTCTCCCAAAGCAGATTGCAATTATGAAGTGTAGTGCGCATAAGAAAGTTGTGGACGATGCTGGTCAAGGGAATGCGTTTGCAGATGAAGTTGCGAAGGAAACGGCAAAAGACATGATGAGCCGTATGTATGTTGCAGGCCCAGTTAATTGGGTTATGGCTGGTGAAATGTGTGAAGACACAATAGAAAGTGTGAAAATGATTCAGGCTGAAGCGACTGAGAAAGAAGTGAGTCTTTGGAGAGAAACTACGGGTATGTTGGATTCGACAGGTTGTTGGGTTGAGTTGTCAGAACACCAGCGATGGCTGTTGCCAGATGCGTATGTGCTCCCAGTGGTTACAATGGCTCATGGAATGGCTCACATAAGTTCGAAGGGAATATGCAAGTTGTTGGCTCCAGTTTGGCAGAATGCTGGAATTCCGAAATGTGCAGAGAATGTGGTAAAACATTGTATAATCCTGGTAAGGGAACTCCAACTCCAGCTGGTCATTTTGCCCCTCCGACGTATCCGTTTGAGGTGATACAGTTAGATTATATACATATGGAGAGATGCAACAATTTGAAGTATGTCCTTGTGGTTGTTTGTGCCTTTTCCAGGTGGATAGAGGCCTACCCCCTAAAGGATAATACTGCCTTGTCTACAGCCAAGGTTTTGTTGAGAGAGTACTTCCCTAGGTATGGTTTGCCGAGAATTGTATGGTCGGACAATGGAAGTGAATTTGTGGGTCAAGTCATGAAGAAAGTGTGTGCTGGATTGGGAATAAATCAGAAGTTCCATGCAGCAAATCACCCCCAGTCTGCTGGACTTGTTGAATGTTACAATGGTACCTTGAAGCTGAAATTAGCTAAGGTACAAGCAAGCACTGACCTTACATGGCCGGATGCCTTGCCGTTGGCTCTTTTGTCAACAAGGACGACTGTGCATTCTCGAGCGGGACTTAGTCCATACGAAATTGTGTTTGGTCGTCCGGGCAATGTTTGGGGTGTGCCTCGTTCTAAAGAATACAGCAGTATTGAGTACCCTATGTTGGTGGATTACTTACATGACTTGACTGCTAAATTACGTGTTCTCCACCAACAGGTCTATGACAGTTTGCCAACCGCTACTACAGATCCAGGGCACACGATCCAACCTGGTGATTTTATCTTGACGAAGAATTTTCAACGAACAAAGAATTTGGAGCCGAGGTGGACTGGACCGCATTTAGTTTGGTTAGTGACTCGAACTGCTGTTAGAGTAGCTGGCAAGAAAAACTGGGTGCATGCCACCCATACGAAAAAAGTCCCTTTGCCTTTACCGTATGATCAGTGGGTGAGGGATGGTATTGCTGATACAGATTGCGAGCGAGTCCCCGCATTTGTGCCTTTTAGTGATGCTCATTTGACATGGACACGGTCAGAACGCGAGGATGATGATGTTCTGCAAGCTGCTGTGCCTCCTCATCTAAAGATTGACACCACCAATCCAGAACTTTTGTTTACGGACCAAACTGTGCCGACTAAGCTGAAATTAGCTAAGGTACAAGCAAGCACTGACCTTACATGGCCGGATGCCTTGCCGTTGGCTCTTTTGTCAACAAGGACGACTGTGCATTCTCGAGCGGGACTTAGTCCATACGAAATTGTGTTTGGTCGTCCGGGCAATGTTTGGGGTGTGCCTCGTTCTAAAGAATACAGCAGTATTGAGTACCCTATGTTGGTGGATTACTTACATGACTTGACTGCTAAATTACGTGTTCTCCACCAACAGGTCTATGACAGTTTGCCAACCGCTACTACAGATCCAGGGCACACGATCCAACCTGGTGATTTTATCTTGACGAAGAATTTTCAACGAACAAAGAATTTGGAGCCGAGGTGGACTGGACCGCATTTAGTTTGGTTAGTGACTCGAACTGCTGTTAGAGTAGCTGGCAAGAAAAACTGGGTGCATGCCACCCATACGAAAAAAGTCCCTTTGCCTTTACCGTATGATCAGTGGGTGAGGGATGGTATTGCTGATACAGATTGCGAGCGAGTCCCCGCATTTGTGCCTTTTAGTGATGCTCATTTGACATGGACACGGTCAGAACGCGAGGATGATGATGTTCTGCAAGCTGCTGTGCCTCCTCATCTAAAGATTGACACCACCAATCCAGAACTTTTGTTTACGGACCAAACTGTGCCGACTAAATCACAATACAACCTCCGATCTTGAAATAAATAAAGAGACCTTGAACATTATTTTTTTCCACACTGAGATCAAAAAGAGACAATTTCTTCGAGTATTTTGCATTTGACTTTTGTTTTTCTTTTTCTATTGCTTTTTCTGAAATTATATTATGGTTTTCTGTTAAATTTTTGATTGGTTACCATTTGCCAGTTGCAGGGTCACGTAGGAGTACCAACGGTTCAGTTTGTGACCTGAGTAGTGGCAGTAGGTCTGCAGGACTTGCAGTGTCCCTACGACCTGCTAATAATCCTAGCTGAAGTACTCTGTCAAGATTGCGTGAGCGACATTAGAAAATGGAGATTGTATTGAGGAATGACGATAAAAAGCAAGAGATGAAAAACCCGATTTTATAGAATGTTGTTCTCCAAGTGTGGTATAGCTTTATCTATTTTAATACTTGTATGTATTCTATTAGCTACTATATTCTGGTTTGTTTCTTCTACACAATTGACGTCTGCACCAACTTCTCAACCTACTCTTTCTTTTTCTACTGTTTCTCCACATGAGTTTCGTACGTTACCTGAACATGAACAGACACGAAGATCAGAATTTGTGAACAATTCGTTTATACAGATGTTGCATCAGCATCAGCTAGTCATAAATACCACAAATTGTTGGGTGTGTGGTCTTATGCCACATACTACAGATAAGGGAATGCTATATTTGGTTTTGCCCTTTTCGCCTAACGGGTCAGTTTGGGCACTCCATCAATGTTTATCTATGCGAATGAAGCCTCTCCTGTACTTTCCGTCAAAGACAATGCAAGTAATAATGCCTTGATACAGGGAATAGTTGATATGATTAGAGATATCAATGTGTATAACGCTATCCCTAGAGATGAGATACGAGCATATGTCGGTTAGAATAAGACGACATATAGTGTTAGCTTGACGGAGAAAGAAAGACAGCGAAGGTCTCCTCCTATTTGGATTGTATCCCACCGAGGTCATCTTTGTTTGCAAGGTAATGGTCAGAATCCGAGGGCTCAGCTTGGTAAGAGTGTGTGTGTTCACACATACGTTTATACGTCCCAGAAATCTACTGCAGGTGCCCTTAGCAATATTACAACTGAGCTTCCAGCTTATCGCCTTATGACATTACAGAACCTTTTTGTTTTAGATATTATACTTGCAGATAGAGATGGGGTATGCAAATTGATTAGATCTAGTTGCTGCGTTTTCATACCAGATAATGCCTCGTCAGTGTACCAAGCCATCTCTAGACTACATAAGATCTCTGAGTCTATTCATGTGGACGAAGGAGACTGGTCGTTGATGGGATGGTTATGGGAGTCGTTGTCCAAATGGGGATGGAAGATTCTGACATTTCTTGGTATGGCGTTAGCTATCCTTTTCTCGTGTTGTTTATGCATCCAGTGTGGTCCCGCCATTTGTAGTCTTTGTGATATGATCTGTGTGAGAAGACCAGTCCCTAGAGAAGTGAAGGATAATAAGATGATGTTACAGCAACACCTTGATGACCTGATCAGGATAGATATAGACCTTGATTCAGATTGACATGAGTTTAGGTTATTGCCTACGTAATGGCAAAAGGAGGGTCTGTGGTTCTGTAATTCTCAAACCTGACAGCATTTTAATTTTGCCCTCACAAAGGCCAGTGAAGTAGGCCCAAAACAAGTGGCTTTGCCTTCTGAGTTTGTGCATATATTAATTTGGGTTTCTCTGACTCTGAATGACCTGCAGAGAGAGTAACCCTTTTCACCTGAAACTGACCTTTTGCAAAACCAGTTTCACTAGCTGATCGTTGTCTGAGTTTTTCAATCACTGTTTAGGACCTCGTTAACCTTTAGTTTCCTTGCGCATATCTTATCTCAAACAATATCTAAATGGTTTCTTTTCTTAAGACTTTCTTTTCGGAAACATTGGTTTTTGCCATGTGTCGTGACTGCCATCTGGTGTTACTTTTTATGTAGGCCTCAGAAGTTAGTCTGTGAGCAAAGCAGTCTGACCTATTGTGAATCATATATATATACATTAACCAAGGATTTCTTAGTGCACTGGAGTTAATTTCAGAAGCTGGCCTTTAACCTAGAATTGACCCTGCCAAACCAATTTCCCTGCAAGATCGTTATTTACTTTCCCAATCATCATTCAAGACATTTGTTAACTTTTAAGTTTCTTTACGTCTCTGTTATCCTGCACATTATCTGAAACTACTTTCTTGACTGTTTCTTCATTTCATGGGTTACGCTTTCAATTAAGGGTTTGTTCGGGCCTTCCAGATTATTGTTTAGATATGCCTAAATATTAACTTGTGGGTTGGGACACTGTAAAATGAGCTTTACTGTATGATGCTGCGTGATGTCATGTATTTTCTATTGGTTGAATTTTGGTGCAGGGGCGTGCATTTTAAATGTACCTTTTTGTGTATAAATAGGGATGTCTCGCCTTAGGAAAATTGAGCAGTTTCTTGAGTTGTACACCGTGTTGTATTGCTGGGATTTCTGCTACTAGCTGCAGCTAATAAATTTGATCTCTGACGCCACCTAGAAGTTTCCGTGTCTCTGTATACCAAGGCAAGGGAACCTAGAGGACTTCGGGCCTGTCCCTGACGCCGCTGGGTATTTGAAAACCCGGTTCTTCAGTTGGCGCCCAACGAGGGGCGACTTCAGTGGTACCGGTCCAAGCCCGAAGATTGCGAGGAGCCACGTGAGGAAATTCTGGAGGAGGGCCCCCACTTCATCGACCCCTGCATGTCGACGTGGACCAAAGGTCTTTTCTGCGAGGTTTCCCGCTTTCCAATGCTACGAAGGACTGCTGCCCTGACTGTCGCCTTGTCTTGGACCCTCCGATTGATGTTTGTAAAGGGAGACGGTCTTCTGGTGGCGTGACAGATATTTGGTTAAGTATAAGTGGGTCGCTCCCACGACTTTGTCTGATTCCTTGGTTTTGATTTGGTTGCTGCAGTACCCAAAGCCGAATGGCTTGTATATTTACGAGCGTATCATTTTTTGATTCCCTTTGAAGTTTGAAACCAGACTAGTGAGCAAGATGCCTGGCCTTGGTAAATTTGGTAATTGGTTTGTTTGTGGTAGTAACAGGGATTCCCGATTGGAGGATTCATGTCCGATACCTCAGGTTGGAACTTCGACTTATGAACTTTACTCAAAACACGGAGTGGGCCCTATTAATTATATTGAAGTATGGGTCCACAACACTAAAAAGGATGGTGTTTTACGATGGCCCCCACATGGTAGTTTTGAAACAGAGATTTTAGACAATCTAGAAGTTAGGCTATTTAAGAAGAAAGCCCGGCCAGCAATGTTTGACTCTTTCCGCCTTTGGCGTAAGGAAGCCAAACAGAGAGAAATTAAGCAAGCAAAGAGAGATTGGAAAGATAAAAATATGTCAGTACTACAAGCTGATAGACAGTTTAAGGAAGATGGAGAAGAGCGTGCGAGTGAAGTGTTAGATAGACAGCGTTGCATGGCCATAGATAAATGTTATCCGGCCTTGCCTTCTTCTCCTCCGAAAGTGATGGAAGACCCTGAAAAAGATCCTTTGATTTCTCATTTACTGAGATTGCCTCCTCCTTATGTGCAGGGTGCTACTGCGCCTCTATTACCCCCAGTTGTTCCACCCTTTGTTGTTCAACCTCCTGCTGTTGTTCAGCAACCCAGTGCTCCACAGATGGTTTTGCCTTCTCCCCCACGCAACCCAGTCTAGGGTCGCCAGCCTTGCTATCAGCTTTGCCTCATACCCCTTTGCCTTCTGCTTCTGCATCTTCGATTTCTACTGTTCTTGTCCCTACACCTTCCTTGCCTCAGAATACTTATTCTCCTGTTCTTATGTCTGCTTCTTCTCCTTCTGTTCGAAAACGAATGACAGAAACTGTTTCTAATTTATTGTCACCATTGTTTGGGTCACTGAATATGACCCCTGTTTCGGAACGTAAACAGAGTCGTAGTCAGCTTCCTAGTTCTGAAGAACGGACAGTGTTGGATTTGTTGGCTCATAGGTGGATTTTAAATGCTCCGAGGTATAATTTGCCAGCAGTTATGGATGTTTTCTTTCAGTGGGAACTGCCTAACCAAAGGTATGTTTTTGATGTAATATGTACTTTTCTGCGTCAGGAATGGGAAGATAAAGAGTTGTGTCCGATTCAGCAGGATGTGCTCGATATTCAGTCAGATTTTGCCAAAGGGATGATAGTGGAATCTGATGTTACAGATGCCGGAGAGACAATACTTGCTTTCAGATCTAGACTTTTGCCTCAGACATTGTATGAACCTAATTCCTCTGTTAGGAGGAAAGTGAAACAGGGTATTCATTCCGCTCCGGCTCTTTTTCAGCGAGTATGGGTACATGTCCCTTGGAAGAGAGCAGAGGTCTTGGCTGCTAAGCAGACCTTACCTGACCCTCTTAAGAATCCTGCTGGTTATTACAAGGAGTTGTCCCAGACAGTTGAAGCGTGTATTATGAATTTAGCTGACATCGATATGTTGATGGGTAATGTAGTCCCTCAACCCTTGTGGGCGAAGACTCGTCATGAGAATCATGCTGCTGAATTAGGTGATACCTGGGCGAATATTGTTGCTGCAGATGGTAGACAGGAGGGAGGTGCTAAACCTGAACCTCTAGTTTCAGAATTACCAGGTAGAATTATTAATTTGATGAAAACGATGATGCCCACTTCATGAGTGAATTGGGATAAGTTAGCAGCATGTAAGCAGAAGAAAGACAAGAGTGTATCTGATTTCTTCACTTGGTTTGAAGAGACGTTTATTGATCATAGTGCTCAGGATATGAGTACGGAGGGTGGTCAAAGGTTGTTTGTGGATAAATTTGTCTTTAATTTGCTTCCCGAACTTTCTAATAAGTTAAAGGACTCTGAGAGTTCATGGGCTGTCTCTTTGTCGGCCCAGATATTGGCTACTGCACAATATTACGAGAATAGGGATAAAGATGAGAAGGATAAAGAGGAGAAGAAAACTAAAGAGTTAAAGACCAAAGTTCTTTTGCAGCAAGCTTATCCACCTCGTCAGAATCAGCCTCAGTTTCAGCAACCTCCACAATTTCAGAGATTGTTACAGAAGCCCGAGCCTTATGTTCAGCGATTCTTTCCTGGCCCTAATCAGTGTGCTTATTGCAGAGAGGAAGGTCATTACAAGAATAGTTGCCCGGCTTTGTTACAGCGTGCAAATGGTGTATCTGGTCAGAGAGGTCGTGGTAGTTTTCAGCATGCTCCTAGGGGTAGGGGACGTGGTGTGTTTCCCCAGAATGAGCGTTCCTCTTCCCTACAGAATTCTGCGAATTATTTTGAAAGACAGAATGTTCTGAGTGGTCAGTCTGCCCAGTATTATGTCGAGGATTACTATGTCGAAGGTGAGAGTTCTGGTTATAATGATAACTAGGACAGCCAAGGACAAATTGAGGGAGTAGTGTCAGTTCCAGTAGACAAGAGTGGACGTTATGTTGAAGTGATTACATCAGGTGTGGTAGAACCTTTACTTTTGGATACTGGTGCGATGAAGAGTTCTATTATGCACTCTAAACTTCCTGGCGCACCTTTGTCTGGCTTGACCAATGTTTCAGTAGGATTTTCTGGCGCCCCAGTTCGTAATCCGGTTTCTAGTCCTTTGTCCTTTTCGATTGGCCCTTGTGAATTGGAAGCTCCACTTATTTTAACGACTGGTTGTGGTGAGAATCTGTTGGGTTTGGACTTGCTGAAAAGATTTTATGCGACATTACATTGTTCTCCTTCAGGAGTACAACGTACCCTCGGTAAGAAAGTGATTTCTCCAATGTATTTGTCTAAGGATTGTTTGCCACTGGAATTGCGTTCACTTCCTGATACACTTTGGGATACAGGTCCAAATGATGTTGGTCTTTTGCAGATTCCACCTTATGTTGTCACGCTTAAATCGAATGCTAGGCTACCTCGTTTTCCACAATACAAGATCTCGAGCGATGGCGAGAGAGCTCTTTTAGCGATTGTTTATGATCTGGTTGAGAAGGGTGTAGTTGAGGAAACGAGAGGTAATGTTTGTAACAGTCCTGTTTTGCCTGTTCTTAAACGTACTGATGCTTCTCAGCCACCTGTGTACCGGTTTGTGATCGACCTTCGAGAGGTAAATAAGATAGTCGTGCCACAGTTTCCTGTGGTACCTGATATCACTGCTTTGTTGACTTTGATTCCTGCTTCGGCAGCTTGGTTTTCTGTCATCAATTTGAAGAATGCTTTCTTCAGTATTCCATATTTTTGGCTTCTCATTAGGAGGCCGAAACTTCCGGTTTAAGAGAGCTCCCCAAGGTTATTGGGAAAGTCCCTCCATCTATAGTCAGGCGTTGAAAACTCAGCTTGACGGTTTTGTGTTACCTGTTGGTGCTACTCTTATTCAGTACGTCGATGATTTGTTGATTACTGCTGATGATGAAAAGATTTGTAAAGAGGCTACTCTTTCTTTGTTGCGGTATTTGTCTGACCTTCATCATAAAGTGTCACCTTCAAAGTTGCAATATTGTCGCCAAGAAGTGACCTACTTAACTCATCTCTTGTCGAAGGAGGGAAGGAGATTGACCCCAGAACGAATTCAAGCAATTACGCAAATGAATGTTCCATCCACACAGAGAGAAGTGCGTGCCTTTTTAGGTATTACATCGTATTGTAGACAGTGGATCCCCAATTTTTCACTGTTGGCGAAACCTCTGTTAGCATTGACGCTGAAAGATACTCCGCATCCTCTTACTTGGTCTGACGAATGTCAGAAAAGTTTTTCTGAACTACGCGATGCATTGTGTTCGGCTCCTGTGTTGGGTACTCCAGACTATAGTAAGCCTTTCACGTTGTACGTGCACGAGAGAGAAGGTTGTGCGTTGTCAGGGTTGACACAACCATTTCGGGACAAGCAGCGTCCATGTGCGTATTTCTCCTCTACGTTAGACCCAGTTGCTAAGGCGTTGCTGAGTTGTTTGAGAGCTACAGCGGCTGTTTCCATCCGACAGTCTGCTGGTTTGGTATTGGACAACACGTTGATTGTGATGGTCCCACATGCAGTGGATACCTTATTAAACAGCACTAAGACACAGCACCTTACTAGTGCACGTCTGTCAGGTTACGAGCTGACATTGTTGGCTAGTCACGTGCACATTAAAAGATGTAATGTGCTGAATCCAGCTACGTTGTTACCGATCTCTACAGAGACAGATCCTCAAGAACAGCGGAAGAAACGAAAGCTAGAGTTGACCTGAGGGATACTCCCCTTAAGAATGTTGATGGTACGCTGTGGGTAGATGGTTTGTGTTTTAAGCTTCCGAATGGTGAAATGACTGCAGCGTATGCTATTACAACTTTGCATACAGTTGTTGAGACAGCACGCATACCACAGAATTCTGCGCAAGCAGCAGAATTGATTGCACTGACTAGAGCGTGTGTGTTGTCAGAAGGAAAGCGAGTGAATGTTTACACCGATAGCCAGTATGCATTTGGAAGTTGCCCATAGTTTTGGGCGTTTGTGGAGAGAGCGTGGGTTCCTTACTTCGCACGGAACCAAAATGCAGCATGGGCAGTTGGTGAATGAACTTTTGGAATCTCTCACTGTCCCAAAGCAGATTGCAATTATGAAGTGTAGTGCGCATAAGAAAGTTGTGGACGATGTTGGTCGAGGGAATGCGTTTGCAGATGAAGTTGCGAAGGAAACGGCGAAAGACATGATGAGCCGTATGTATGTTGCAGGCCCAGTTAATTGGGTTATGGCTGGTGGAATGTGTGAAGACACAATAGAAAGTGTGAAAATGATTCAGGCTGAAGCGACTGAGAAAGAAGTGAGTCTTTGGAGAGAAACTACGGGTATGTTGGATTCGACAGGTTGTTGGGTTGAGTTGTCAGAACACCAGCGATGGCTGTTGCCAGATGCGTATGTGCTCCCAGTGGTTACAATGGCTCATGGAATGGCTCACATAAGTTCGAAGGGAATATGCAAGTTGTTGGCTCCAGTTTGGCAGAATGCTGGAATTCCGAAATGTGCAGAGAATGTGGTAAAACATTGTATAATCCTGGTAAGGGAACTCCAACTCCAGCTGGTCATTTTGCCCCTCCGACGTATCCGTTTGAGGTGATACAGTTATATTATATACATATGGAGAGATGCAACAATTTGAAGTATGTCCTTGTGGTTGTTTGTGCCTTTTCCAGGTGGATAGAGGCCTACCCCCTAAAGGATAATACTGCCTTGTCTACAGCCAAGGTTTTGTTGAGAGAGTACTTCCCTAGGTATGGTTTGCCGAGAATTGTATGGTCGGACAATGGAAGTGAATTTGTGGGTCAAGTCATGAAGAAAGTGTGTGCTGGATTGGGAATCAATCAGAAGTTCCATGCAGCGAATCACCCCCAGTCTGCTGGACTTGTTGAATGTTACAATGGTACCTTGAAGCTGAAATTAGCTAAGGTACAAGCAAGCACTGGCCTTACATGGCCGGATGCCTTGCCGTTGGCTCTTTTGTCAACAAGGACGACTGTGCATTCTCGAGCGGGACTTAGTCCATACGAAATTGTGTTTGGTCGTCCGGGCAATGTTTCGGGTGTGCCTCGTTCTAAAGAATACAGCAGTATTGAGTACCCTATGTTGGTGGATTACTTACATGACTTGACTGCTAAATTACGTGTTCTCCACCAACAGGTCTATGACAGTTTGCCAACAGCTACTACAGATCCAGGGCACACAATCCAACCTGGTGATTTTATCTTGACGAAGAATTTTCAACGAACAAAGAATTTGGAGCCGAGGTGGACTGGACCGCATTTAGTTTTGTTAGTGACTCGAACTGCTGTTAGAGTAGCTGGCAAGAAAAACTGGGTGCATGCCACCCATACGAAAAAAGTCCCTTTGCCTTTACCGTATGATCAGTGGGTGAGGGATGGTATAGCTGATACAGATTGCGAGCGAGTCCCCACATTTGTGCCTTTTAGTGATGCTCATTTGACATGGACACGGTCAGAAAGCAAGGATGATGATGTTCTGCAAGCTGCTGTGCCTCCTCATCTAAAGATTGACACCACCAATCCAGAACTTTTGTTTACGGACCAAACTGTGCCGACTAAATCACGATACAACCTCCGATCTCGAAATAAATAAAGAGACTTTGAACATTATTTTTTTCCACACTGAGATCAAAAAGAGACAATTTCTTCGAGTATTTTGCATTTGACTTTTGTTTTTCTTTTTCTCTTGCTTTTTCTAGAATTTTTCTATGGTTTTCTGTTAAATTTTTGATTGGTTACCATTTGCCAGTTGCAGGGTCACGTAGGAGTACCAACGGTTCAGTTTGTGACCTGAGTAGTGGCAGTAGGTCTGCAGGACTTGCAGTGTCCCTACGACCTGCTAATAATCACAGCTGAAGTACTCTGTCAAGATTGCGTGAGCGACATTAGAAAATGGAGATTGTATTGAGGAATGACGATAAAAAGCAAGAGATGAAAAACCCGATTTTATACAATGTTGTTCTCCAAGTGTGGTATAGCTTTATCTATTTTAATACTTGTATGTATTCTATTAGCTACTATATTCTGGTTTGTTTCTTCTACACAATTGACGTCTGCACCAACTTCTCAACCTACTCTTTCTTTTTCTACTGTTTCTCCACATGAGTTTCGTACGTTACCTGAACATGAACAGACACGAAGATCAGAATTTGTGAACAATTCGTTTATACAGATGTTGCATCAGCATCAGCTAGTCATAAATACCACAAATTGTTGGGTGTGTGGTCTTATGCCACATACTACAGATAAGGGAATGCTATATTTGGTTTTGCCCTTTTCGCCTAACGGGTCAGTTTGGGCACTCCATCAATGTTTATCTATGCGAATGAAGCCTCTCCTGTACGTTCCGTCAAAGACAATGCAAGTAATAATGCCTTGATACAGGGAATAGTTGATATGATTAGAGATATCAATGTGTAAAACGCTGTCCCTAGAGATGAGATACGAGCATATGTCGGTTAGAATAAGACGACATATAGTGTTAGCTTGACGGAGAAAGAAAGACAGCGAAGGTCTCCTCCTATTTGGATTGTATCCCACCGAGGTCATCTTTGTTTGCAAGGTAATGGTCAGAATCCGAGGGCTCAGCTTGGTAAGAGTGTGTGTGTTCACACATACGTTTATACGTCCCAGAAATCTACTGCAGGTGCCCTTAGCAATATTACAACTGAGCTTCCAGCGGATCGCCTTATGAAATTACAGAACCTTTTTGTTTTAGATATTATACTTGCAGATAGAGATGGGGTATGCAAATTGATTAGATCTAGTTGCTGCGTTTTCATACCAGATAATGCCTCAACAGTGTACCAAGCCATCTCTAGACTACATAAGATCTCTGAGTCTATTCATGTGGACGAAGGAGACTGGTCGTTGATGGGATGGTTATGGGAGTCGTTGTCCAAATGGGGATGGAAGATTCTGACATTTCTTGGTATGGCGTTAGCTATCCTTTTCTCGTGTTGTTTATGCATCCAGTGTGGTCCCGCCATTTGTAGTCTTTGTGCTATGATCTGTGTGAGAAGACCAGTCCCTAGAGAAGTGAAGGATAATAAGATGATGTTACAGCAACACCTTGATGACCTGATCAGGATAGATATAGACCTAGATTCAGATTGACATGAGTTTAGGTTATTGCCTACGTAATGGCAAAAGGAGGTCTGTGGTTCTGTAATTCTCAAACCTGACTGCATTTTAGTTTTGCCCTCACGTGAAGTAGGCCCAAAACAAGTGGCTTTGCCTTCTGAGTTCGTGCATATATTAATTTGGGTTTCTCTGACTCTGAATGAACTGCAGAGAGAGTAACCCTTTTCACCTGAAACTGACCTTTTGCAAAACCAGTTTCACTAGCTGATCGTTGTCTGAGTTTTTCAATCACTGTTCAGGACCTCGTTAACCTTTAGTTTCCTTGCGCATATCTTATCTTAAACAATATCTAAATGGTTTCTTTTCTTAAGACTTTCTTTTCTGAAACATGGGTTTTTGCCATGTGTCGTGACTGCCATTTGGTGTTACTTTTTATGTAGGCCTCAGAAGTTAGTCTGTGAGCAAAGCAGTCTGACCTATTGTGAATCATATATATATACATTAACCAAGGATTTCTTCGTGCACTGGAGTTAATTTCAGAAGCTGGCCTTTAACCTAGAATTGACCCTGCCAAGCCAATTTCCCTGCAAGATCGTTATTTACTTTCCCAATCATCATTCAAGACATTTGTTAACTTTTAAGTTTCTTTACGTCTCTGTTATCCTGCACATTATCTGAAACTACTTTCTTGACTGTTTCTTCATTTCATGGGTTACGCTTTCAATTAAGGGTTTGTTCGGGCCTTCCAGATTATTGTTTAGATATGCCTAAATATTAACTTGTGGGTTGGGACACTGTAAAATGAGCTTTACTGTATGATCATGTGTGATGTCATGTATTTTCTATTAGTTGAATTTTGGTGCAGGGGCGTGCATTTTAAATGTACCTTTTTGTGTATAAATAGGGATGTCTCGCCTTAGTAAAATTGAGCAGTTTCTTGAGTTGTACACCGTGTTGTATTGCTGGGATTTCTGCTACTAGCTGCAGCTAATAAATTTGATCTCTGACGCCACCTAGAAGTTTCCGTGTCTCTGTATACCAAGGCAAGGGAACCTAGAGGACTTCGGGCCTGTCCCTGACGCCACTGGGTATTTGAAAACCCGGTTCTTCAGGCTCCAGCAGTATTTCTGCCTGCCTGGAGAGCAGAACATCCCCTTCCCAATGACAAGAGGAATTTTTGATTATTTTGGTTATATTTTTGATGTAACCACTGGCAGAGTGGGGGTAAATTCAAGTTTTCCTTTACTTAACATGTGGATGGCTGCAGTATTCGGGTACTTGCTCGTCGTTACCCTGGGTAACCTACTAAACCCAAAAATGATACCGAAGGGAGTTCAAGGTGGTGTGCCTTGCATGTATCAGAATATATAGGATTCCTTCATTCTCATTTTACATCCATTAGAGTTTACCACATAAATTGCTGTATGGTCATTACATAATACAAAATCATTATAAGGTGCAGCTCAGTTGTTTGCCTTGGGTTTTGCATGTTTTTGAAAAACCTACAACCCCTATATATCCTTGAAATTACAAGCATAATGGATATAATAGTATAGTGTTTTTGTTAATTGGCCACTGTGTGAAAACCTTGAGGGGTCTACACAAATGGCCTCCTACTAAATGTATAATTGTGTCTACATTTCAAAAATGTATAGTTTTCTGGGATGACTCATTGATTTCACACCTGTTTCCAGCACACACTGCAGGTAGGTTAAAACCACCACAAATAAAAGAAAAAGTTAAATTCCTCTTAGACAAAATACAACAATTATGGTAAATAATTGTTTTTGATATAATCAGCTTGTTCTTTAAAGCTAGAGAGATGGGGATCCTAGCACACCAAACCTTTCGTTGGTGCCATTCGAAATAAATAAATAAACTTTGTTTCCCATGTTTAAAAAAAACTCCCCACAATTAGCTATATTTTGGCTATTTTCTCAGTTTCCTACAGGGAAATCTACAAACCCTGTATACCTTTAGAATCCTCAGAATGTTGAAAAAGGATGCACATTTGGATTGGGTAACTTTTGTGGGAAAAAATGTATGAAGTTTTATGCGCAAGCTACCTAAACATCCAAAAAAAGATTAGCAGGGATGAAGCATTAACAGGGAAGTAGTTAATCTCAGGCATGGCGATCAATCGGGCTTTGTTTCTTACTATCATTTTTTACCCACTGTGCCTTTCTAAACAGGGACCCACCTTGTACAAACCAGTCTTGATCCTGCTCGATAGGACAAGACCAACCTGAACTTCCAGGCCTGGTCTCCACTTGATAGGGACACAAGCATTCACACATCAGTTTCAACCTACTTAGGTCTCAGTAATGATGTGTAGCTTCATTCCTAGGGCACAGTGAGCACAGAATCCACATCTGGTCATGCCTGTTGCACTTACAGCATTTACTACAAAAACAACAAGGTAATGCTTGAATTAATCTCAACCGGTGGTGACCACTCGAGCCGCATTCCAGACAATTGTTTTTCACCCACTGTACCATTCTACACAGAGGCCCGCCTTATGCAAATCAGTATTGGTCCTGCTCCAGTAGAAACAGTCCATCCAGACTGCCAGACTAAGCACTCTCACGATGAGAACGCAAGCAATCCCTGACAGTTTATCGATATATGTAAGTCACATCAGTGAGATATATCTTGAATCCTATGGCAAAGAGAGCGCCTGGGCAAAGCCATATCAATGAAGGCATCTTCTGCAAAATGACAAGGGGATAGAAGGGAAGTTTGAATTAACCACAGCCACTTGCAATTGCTCAGGGTCGCATTCCAGATTCATTTTCACCCACTCTGCCATTCTAGAATGAAACGCACCTTGTGCAAATCAGTCTTATTCCTGCTCCAATAGGAACAATCCAACCTCCACTTCGAGGCCAGGCCCCCTCCAGGTAGGAACACAAGCAACCCCAGGATGGGTTCGACTAATTTAGATCTTGTCAATGAGGTTTAGTTTGAGTCTTACGGCACAGTGAGCATGGGACCTATGCGTGGGCATGAATGTCGCACTTAGGATGTCTACTATTAAAACAATAAGGTAATGGAAGAATGATTGAATTATTATCAGAAACTGGCAATCTCTCAGCCCTGCATTCCAGCCCATCATGTTATGTCTACTGTGCCAATCTAGAATGAGGTGGCATAGTGGGCAAAGAAACAATTGTTTGGGATGCGGACCTGAGTAACTACCAGTGGATGGCATTGAATTCAAGCTTTCCTTCACTCACTTGTTTTTATTTTTTATGTTGATGCTCTAAATGTAACTATAATGCCCATACTATAAAGATAGTGAAGAAAGCGGACTTGGTGCACTACCCCTTTTGCTCAGAGGAGTGGTGTATGAATACAACCTGAAAGGGCCAGCATTTGAATTTCGGTTGGACATTTAGAATGCATTAGGTGCATGTAACATACATTGCACTTTTGGAATAAATACATTGCACTTTTGGAATCAAGTGTAACAAGCATATGGATGCATTTAAGCATCTGAAACTGATTCAAATCCAGCCCCGAGAGGCAGCAGCGGCTACAAGGCAGTCCCAGTGCATTGGATTTTGCACTTATTAATCTGAGAACATTTACCTTATGGTTAGTGGAGATTCAATTAATTAAATTAGTGTGCTGGTTTGCTTTAACAGTTTACCAGCATGGACGGGGGAAGCTTTCATTAATGTATGCATTTCAAAACCAAGAGACATAAATCAGCGGAAGAGATTTCAAACACATTTTTCTTTGTCTAGTCTGAATTATTATTGACAGGAATACAAGCACATCTCCACATTCATAAAATCAAAGAACGCTCAAAGTCAAAATAACCTCATGACCTAGCTAGAATTTTAAAAATGATGTTCACATAGATCAAAATGACAGGAGGCTAATGCATATTTTATAGACACTTGCAATTTTTGATGTATTTAAATAAAATAGCAGTGATGTGTATAAGCAATTTCTGTAACAAGAAAAGTATGTTGGCTGATCTTCTATTAATAGTACATTTTGTATGCACGAGTCCACAAATTAGCAACTTCACATATTAGAAATTCATTGCAACTTGTTTGATGCACAGAATAAATATTTATCCAGCTTCTGTCTACACCAAGGCCCCCCTCATTACACGTTGCCCAGTATCCATTTGCCACAAATCTGCACTCAGTGATACTGTTACCTCATGGTAAGTCTGACTTCTTCCATGTTCCCGCAGTATTGGATCTACCGTGTGTGACATCACACATGCATTAATCTCATGCTGTTTTAACAGCTGATGAAGTAGCATTCGGATTTACTGGCCAGTAAAGCTGTGCATGCCCAAGGTACCGTTTGAGAGCAAGAAGTGAAAAGACAAAAAATACATATTTTCCTTAAGCCATCTGCATCCGTGCTGCACTGTTGAAGTTTTCTACCATCATAGGAATTCAACTACTTAAGCTATTTTAACATAAAGGGTTTTTCTGGGAAGAATCTTACTCCTGTAGAAGAACCAGCAGTCATTTTGGATTTTACAATCCATCTCTTCTTATGCCTCCATCTCTTCTTATGCCAACACGACTTCAAATCACTGCAATTAATAACGTAACCACGGCCGAATAAGAAAGTCTCAGTAGAAAGTAACAGAGATCAGGAGGGTGAGGAAGGCTTTTAGGTGAAAAGCTTGGGAAATAGCTCATGCTAACGAAGAACAGGCATGGATAGATGTACACAAGGCCTTAAAAACAAAAACTCCAGTGAAGTTTTGGAACCTTGTTAAAAAAAAGGTCTAATCAAAATATTCAAAAAAAGTCGCAGTCAGTAACAGCCACTGTGCCCATTCCAGGAACCCTACCATACATGTGTATCTGTATTACTACACACAGCCAACAGTCATTGTTTTTGTGGTGGTTGTTGGCCGAAGTTTATTACTAATTACATACGTCCTCTTTGTACAACTCCCCTGGACACCTTCTCTGGCCGGGGTCATAAATCATTATCATACATTATCAAAATTGGTTATGAATCAGTGTCATTTGGACATCATAAATCATGGGTCATAAATCATCAGGAATCATAAGTCATTCTGTCATCGTTTATTGTCATCATCAATCATCGTCATACATCATGGTCATAAATCATCGGGATGTCATAAATCATTCTGTCACAAATCTGTCATTGTTCTGTTGTCATAAATCATTTTGCATGGGCATCCTAAATCACCGGCCATAAATCATCGGCTGGTCAAAAATCGCTGGTTTGTCTTTTGCTCATTTGCATATCCTAGGGTCATCAATCACCCTGACAGCTTGTAGATTGTTCTTTGTTGTTTTCCATGCCCCTTTGCGTGTGGGGGTGTAGCCTTTTCCCGGAGCCAGGCCCAACTCGCTACCTTGCTAGTCTCTCAGATCAGCAAACCAGAGATTTAAAGACTCGACATTTATAAATGTCACATTTTAAGGAGATTTAATGACTCGTCGTATCCGCACATATGGCATTTTGTCTGGCAACACCACTCGTACCAAAACAAACCTTGCTAGGTTCAACACGCTGCGGTGGAATCATTACTTGTGTTTTCCATATGAAATACACGAAGCTCCCTACGTCCATTTTGGAATATCTTGCCCTCTTCCATTTCGACGCCACTTTGCCCATCTTGCGGTTCACCGACAAATCACGGAGTAATTAATGAGCGAGTGCCGCGTGCCACAGTACTCCTGAACTCAGCTGCAACGGAGCTATTTTTGATCTGCACAACAAATAGATCTCCGTGTAATTCTGTCATTTTGTTGGAATCTGCCCGCCCCAGGATTAGCACGCGAGACAGTGGGAAGAAAGTAAGCTGGCTTCTTACAGAAACGCTTAGGATATAATCTCATCACAGATCTTCCTGGCCACACTAATTCCGAATTGTCGCAAACATACTTGTGTACAGAGGACTTTAAGGGGTCCTCTTAGAATAACAATGGCGACAGCGACATTTAAGTAGCCTCTAGCTATTAGAAACGGATGTAAACTATTTACACACAATAACATTGCTCTCCCACACAGTTCTAGGAGAAAGTGGCATGCGGCGCCGCCACATCTCGCTCTTGGAAACCGTACCTTATCGCTGCGGTCGGCGCCGGCTGCCAGTAGCCTTCTCCTTCAAATGCTGCCTGGGGTGCTAGGGGTCATGCCTGCCTCTATCGACCTCGGCCTCCGTCCGACATGTTCCAACTTTCCCTGCCCCGGCAGGGGGTGGCTTTCCTCTGATGGGCACTCCTCGACGGCGGCCAGACGGTAGATGGGGGTAAATTAAAACGACATCCTTACACGTTTTAGGCCAAAACCTCCTCCACTCGAAAAATGTTGGTGCCGCTCCCCGAGCTCCCTGATGCAAAAGGTGTGCTGCCCAGGGGGAGCGTTCCCTTATATCCCCCTCCCCCTTTTCCTCTTCTCTTTGTTCTTGGGGAGGGGGAGGAGAGACCTTGCCTTGCCTTTTTGCCCTGCAGCGATTCCCGGCGGCGCTGACCAGCGCAAACCGGCTCTGTTCCTTTTTGGGCTCAGGCGGCCATTACGGTGCCGGCCCTCAAGGCCCCCTTCGGGGGCGGCCTCTGCAATTACAGCTTATAAGTGGACGGAATATATCCTCAAATTGTACAATCCCGGAAAATCAGCAGGTGAGCGGGAGTCTCCACTGGATAAATTAGTGAAGGGCTCCTGTCCAATTCATAACTGTACATCGTGGGACGAAGGTATATTTTTCAAGGAATCAACTAAGCATACTTTGGCTTCTTTTAGAGCTGCGGGAGTCCCTGGGCCAAACGGCATCCCTGCAGCCGCGGCTCACACAGGTAAATGCTGTGGGCCGGTCAGGCGGATCGGGGCACGGTTGAGGGTAGTGGAATCGGACAAACGACGACAATGTGAAAAATAAAAAAATAAATAAATAAGCACACTTACCATGCGTTTGCCACATCGCAGACTTCAGCGATGCAGCCAGCGCAAGGTAAGTGCTTTTATTTATTTCTTTTGTTACTTTTCAAATTGCCGTCATATGTCCTGCCCCACCCGCCGCTCCACAGAATTTATCTGTGTTAGCGGCGGCTGCCGTAGGTTATTTAAAGTGGTAATAAAGGGGGTGGTAATGGACGGAGCATCTGAACCAATCAAACACTCACACCCAGTCAAAAGATCTAGGTTTAATCCATCACTGTTCTTTAGCCCACTCTGCCACCCCAGTTCAGACATGGCTATATGCAAATCAGTCTGACCCTGTGCCTCATGGTGACAGTCCAGCCCGAACTGCCAAGCCATGCCTTCCCTGGACCAGAAACAAGCTATCGAGGACCGATTTCTGGCATTCCAGCCGTCTTCAGCCCGGCTTGCTTGAATCCAGTGGCAAAGTGAGCAAGGGACTCACGTCTGAGGAGACCCTGCCACACTTATGGCGGCCAAAAGCGGTACAAAAGGGGGTGGTAATGGACGGAGCATCTGAACCAATCAAACACTCACACCCAGTCAAAAGATCTGGGTTTAATCCATCACCGTTCTTTAGCCCACTCTGCCACCCCAGTTCAGGCATGGCTATATGCAAATCAGTCTGACCCTGTGCCTCATAGGAACAGTCCAGCCCGAACTGCCAAGCCATGCCTTCCCTGGACCGGAAACCAGCTTCCAAGAACCGGTTTCTGGCATTCCAGCCGTCTTCAGCCCGGGTTGCTTGAATCCAGATGCCAAGTCCATCACCACCCCCTTTTGTACCATAGGTTATTTAAAAGCACTGCAGAAAAATGGTCTGTCCTCCTGCACCTAATTGTTTGGTATGAAAACAGTTCCGAACAGTTGGCGAGGTGCCATACTCACTTCAATACACAATACACAAAAAAGGAGCATGTGATAACCCTGCCAGCTTCTGACTTACAGCCCTGTTGGAAGTGGAAGATACATGTTTCGTAACTTTTTTAAACAAGGAACTAGAAGATTGCTCCAGCACTAAGGAACTTCTCCCTAACACTCAACCTAGTTTTAGGCATGGGCAATGAATTGAAGACAACCTGATGATACATTCCTCGCTGATTCAAACCGCATACAGTAAAAGTTCCCCACGTTATACTTCGCCTTGATAGACTTCAAAACAGCATTAGATAGAGTGGACAGTGGGAGGTTGTGGCAGAAGCTGACGAATTGGGGTACCGCTGAAGTTCTTTTAAGTTCAGTTAGAAGCCTATATACTGATACTTGGGTAAAAGAGAAGGCTGCATCCAACAGGATCACCACCCAAAGAATCAAGAACACTACTGGAGTAAAACAAGGCTGAATTCTTGCCCCTTTATTTGGCTGATATCAATAAAGCTTTGGGAGTCGCACATGCTGTACCTTCAATGTTTGCAGGCCTGCATATACAAACCCTTCAGCATGCTGACAATACCTTATTATTTGATCATACTGTGGTGTGGCTCCGGAAATCATAAGCAGCCCCAGCTGACTACTGTGCAGGAAATAAACTTGAAATTAATTACAGCAAAACGAAAATTATGGCCCGAGGATTTGGAAGCAAACATCCGGCCAAATTAAAATTCTCCATGAACAATGTGGCTTTGGATCAGGTCACCAGTCTAAAATACTTAGACATTTATTTTAATAATTGTGGTACTCATGTTACACATTTAGAACACCTTAGAGTCTCGGCTCTTTGGATGACAATGAGTTTTAAAAAACTGGCCTCTAAGATGAGCAGACCTGACCTCACAGGCATCTGCAAAGTAACTGATGCTAAATACACTTACTCAAGGCACTATCATTTTTAAAGACCATATATCGGTCTGTCTGGATAAATTTCAATTAAGGTGCTACAAAAAGCGTTTTAACCCTCCAGATGCTTACATTTGGGATTTTTAAACAAATACTAATATCAAAAGCTCGATTTTGGGAATATTACCGGAAGCTGAGCACTGTGGGTCCAGGGTCAATGAAAGAAGTAATATGCTGAGGTATTCAAGACAGAGAACTATCATGGGAACCCTACCTGAGGGATGCAATGGAAGTCCTGGACGCACCCCACATTGCACCACTGAATTTAATGCAAAAGCTCTATCCAATATTGCTGTAAAAAAAAACACTAGGATACAGTAGAGGGTCATGGACATTCAAGAATTGTTGCAAAAAGCTCACGCCAGCTTATGCAATTCACGGTACCAAGAGCCAGGCAGAGCCATGTATTTAGCCTCCTACATGAAATTGTCTGTCAAGAAAGAGCTATTGAGACTAAGATGTGACTTAATTTCTATATAGGCTTCCAGATTTGGAAGATTATCAGGATCTATTGAGCAGCAGTGCCATCTATGTATTTTAAGAAGGAAAGCCTTGCGCAAATAATATGTGTCTGCCCAATTTTGAAAAATGTAAGATCCTTCTGGTTGAAACCTATCTTTTGTAAGCTTGGCATAAGACAATGCAATAAGGCCATCTTGACATGTCTGAGAGGTGAGTGCCTGCAGTTATCAGCCCGTTTTGTGAAATTTCTCAAAGACACTCAAAAACTATTGACCCTAGCGCCATCAAGCTCTTGATTATTAGCGTTTGTATTTGATTTTTATCTGTTTGATATTTTACAATGGGGTGGTATGAATTTTTATTATGTCTTTTTTTAAAATAATTTCTAAAAGTTTCTAAAAGTTATTTAGCTATTTAAGTATTTATCTAGAGACAGAATAATGGTACTATGATGTGTTCATGTCTAATACTTGCAGGCAGTATCTTTGTACATCAGGTGTTATAAAAATGTGACAATAAAGGTAGTATCAGTAACTGAGACCCCATTACTGGGGTTTCTTACAAAATGGTTAAATAGGTTTGGGATTATGTTCTGTCTCATACGCTAGGTCTTTAGTGAAAATGGGCCACTTGTAGCAGGGCAGTGGTTTCCCTGAGCCTAAACTTCTGTAGGGGAGATGTTATTGTGACTCGACATAGGGGTTGAATACGATCTCGTTAGTAAAGTCCTCCGTACGACTCAGATCCGAAGGGCAATCCTGCGAATTGCGCTTCGCGAGTCTGAGCGATTGATTCCGATGCACCCGTACGGTGATGGACTCGGTTCGCTCGGAATTCCATTGATCTCTATGGGAGCCTGTATTACGAACGGATCACTGACAGAATATCGATGTAAGAAATATCAATGTTCAAAATATCGGAAAAAGAATATCGACTACAAAAATATCGACTCCAATACCTTTATAAATATAAATCAAATAAAATAATATATGTTAAATATATATAATATTAACATTATCTTTAACAATATTAATTACATTTAATACATATTTTAAGGAAATATAAATAAATAAATTTAATTTAAAAAAATATAAACACACAGACATAATAGTTTATATATATATACATATATTTACTTAAAAATAATGTATTAACTATTATCTTGATTTAACTTTTAAATTATATAAAAATAAAACATAGACATATATATTATTGATTTAAAATTAAAAAAGAACTATTTTATCATTAATTCAAACATTTAACTATGAAAAAATTATTAAAAAGTACATTTAAAAATACAATTATCACAACAGTAGGTAACATTTTAGATAGTGGAATAATTAAATTTACTATTTCAACTCCAGTGAGTGCAACAGTAGAGAAAGTGTCGGATAGCGGAGGGGTAAAAATTACTATTCCAACTCCAGTGAGTGCAACAGTAGAAAAAGTGTTAGATAGTGGATGGGTAAAAATTACTATTCCCACTCCAGTGAGTGCAACAGTAGGGAGAGTATTGGATAGCGGAAGAGTAAACATTACTATTCCCACTCCAATGAGTGCAACAGTAGGGAAAGTGTTGGATAGAAGAGAGGTAAAAATTACTAATAACATTTAAACAATAATCCTAAAAATACAATATTTTAAAACTACTAATCATTACATTTTAATTAAATAATAACTAAATATAAATTCATCAATAAAACGTACTTCCCACTCTTCCCACCATTTACACTTATAAACACAACACACACCTAAAATTAATTGCACAATTTCCATCATTAACTAACAATGAATTATGTGATGTGATGTGATGTGAGAAATGTTATATACCGCCTGAATGCCCGTGGGCATCTAGGCGCTCATAGCAGAGGAAGAGCCAAAATTCCAGGGGTGGATATTTAGGTTACGTTAATTTGCAAAGAGCCAAGTCTTCAACAGCTTTCGGAAACCGAATAGAGTTGGACAGCTTGTGATGTCTATTGGGAGCGAATTCCATAATTTGTTGTGAGAATGAAGCTTCTTCCACCTCAATTGGCTTTCCTAAATTTTGGAATCCGGAGGAATTTGCTCTGAGCTGAGCGGAGGTGCCTTGGAGGATGGTACCAAGTGAGATGTTGTTTCAGGAATGATGGTCCATTTACATGTACTGTCTTCTATGCCAGACAGAGGGCCTTAAAGTTTATTCTCTTTTTCATGGGGATCCAGTGAAATTTCCTGAGGCCTTCCAATATGGGCTGAAATTTAGGTATGTTCAATATTACTCTGGCGGCTGCATTTTGAGTCCGCTGGAGCTTCGCCATGTGCTGTTTTTGGATTCCCAAGTATAAGGCATTTCCATAGTCCAGTCTGGCCAAGGACATAACTGTGACTAAAGTTTTTACTGCTTCAGGGGGAATGAAAGAGCGTATTTTATGTATAGATTTTAAGGTCAGGAATGTCATTGATATAACTTTGTTGACCTGATTTTGAAAGGCAATTCATCATCAAAGATGATACAAAGATGATAATTCATCAATTAAAAACAAATTACTTCCCACCCTTCCCACTATGTTCACCGTTGAACACCACAACACACAACTAAAATTAATTACACAATTAACATAATTAATTGCAATTAATTAATTCATATTAATTAGCAACTAGTTAATAATTAATCACTTAAAAATAAATTACTTCCCACATTCCCACCATTTTCACCTATAAACACCACAGCGCACACCTAAAACTACTTACACAATTAACATAATAAATTGACAATTAATTAATTACAATTAATTAACAACTAATTATTAAATAATTATTAAAATTATTTTACACATTTAACACTATAACTTGTCAATTCAACAAATATGCATACATAAAAATGTATTCAATATATTTACTATAATTAAATTACTTCCCACCCTGTTCCCCTATAAACCCACAACTCACTATGGAACTAAAAACGCAAAATTCAAACAAAAATAATTTAGTTACCACTAAAATGTGAACAGATATAATAAAAAATACAAATAATTCCTATACAAAAAATACATACATCACACACATATAACATAAATATTAAAATACATGACATTACAAAAAAAATCGATATTTTTAACAACTATGGGCCCCATTAGGATGGCGGGCGGATCACCCCCGTCGGGCCGGCAGTAGTTACAGCCTGCCCGGCGGGGGCGATCTGCCCGCCATCCGTGCATAAATGACCCCCGCCATATTACAATGGCTGGGGGGGTCCGTGGCAGACAGAAAGACCGTCCGCCACTTTTCCGCCCGGTCGACATGTCGACCGGGCGGAAAAGGGTTCTATATGGTGGCGGTGTCTGAAAGACACCGCCAGCCATATTAAGATGTGGGGTTCGAAATGCCTTTCCGTGGCTTCATTGCCGCCACGGAAAGGCATGCGGTGCGGGCCCCCAGGGATTCCGGGAGGTTGGGTACCTATGGTACTCCCTGCAGTTCTATGCACAACATAGCAGGCGCCGCGCGGTGCCTGCCATGTTGTGCATGGAAGTGCACAACATGCCTATCTGGCATTGTGGTGGGCGGTGCTGAGTGCACCGCCCGCCACAATGTTAGGAATGGAGGATGCGCCCACCGCTATGGTGGGTAATGGCAGCCTTGGGACCCCCGCCCATATGACAGGCGGTCCCTTTGTACGACGGGATGGCGGGTGGACAAAGTCCGCTCGCCATCCTAATGTGCCCCTATATTTTTGCAAATGATATTAAACACCAATATTTGGTATATTGATATTACTCACTGATTGATATTATTATTAATCAATTTTCTTGACCACGGGAATTTGTCTGTCGATATTTTTGACCCACAGTATTTATGACTCGATATTTATGCAATTCGATATTTTCATTCGATATTCTGTCTCTGCACCATACCGAACTTGTAAACAGGCTCCCATAGCAGAAAGGGGTAGGTGGGGAAAAGCGTACACCCAATGGCGGGCACCACATGGTGCCCACCACACTGTGTATGCATGGAAAGGGGGGACCAATGGGTACCCCCACAGGACCGATTCGGAGGGCCCTGGGTGAAAGGGGTCCTGCTACAGTCCCCCAAAGTCCAATTCCCACAGCCATTTCATCTTGCTGAGAATGAGTTGATACAGCTGTCCTAATCGTGCACCATACTCGCTTGTGTGGTAGCCAGCTCCAGGCGTGGCACGATTGGGCTGCAAATGAGTCGGACTGACAGGATCGGGTTCTGAAACAATTCGGTCGATGCAGACAAGATCTTTTCCTCGTTCTTGGTTGTTCAGAACGAGAGAAGATTCAGTCAGAAACATTGGCTCCTAATCGGATTTGCTCATTCCAGGACCCGTCTGGGGGCCTTCCTAACGAGGTTGTAGTCGGCCCCATATTCAGAAATAGGGTCTGTCTGCTGGGTTTGTCCATTGTACCAATCAACAGTAATTTGGATTAGCAGGTGTTTTATTGATTCACGGGATAGATCATGGCTTTTATCATTTTAGAGCTGGTGTTTAGTTTTTGATAAATCTTTTTATCGCACTTTAGGGAAATTGGTCCCCAGCAGGATTGAGTGTTGTTGTATTCATTGAATGATTACGCAAACTTGAAACAATAAAAATCTTGCTTACTACTAAGATAGGCTAATTTTACGGAGATGGGAACTTATGGTACTTGCTGAGGATAAACTTCTGCATAAAACAAGCATCCACATAGGGGAAAATACGGCTGGGTGTTGCTAATAAAGTCAAAACGTTTTCTTGTAGCCATGTATAGTTGAAAGCAGATTTGTAGCTACACCCTGGGAGGAAATATTACGAGCAATCATCCAAACAGCAAGTATTGAGAGTTATGAATGCAGCCCTGAGACTAAAGAAAGAAATGGAAAAGGTTAGTCAGATGTTCTAAATTAATGTATTCTGTAATCTGTAATGAAATACAATACGTTCCTAAATATAAAATCTAAACATAAGTAGCTTTGTACTTGACATATGTACATGTTATACAATTAGGAAAGTGCAAAGTGAGCCCATGTATTAGAATATTTTTTAAATACATTTTATAAAACAATATTGTTATGGTATCTACAACATCTCCTTCATCAAGAAATAGATAGATTAGTCATGATGGCACTCTAATTTAGAAATTAAGACATATCTAAATAGAATTATTTTGCTGCGTAACAGAGACATATTGGAAAAGAATTCTATGAAAAACTGCAACTAGTGTGGCATTTAAAAAATAAAATGTGATAAAAACAGGGTTTTTTACGAATTGACTTTTTTCCAATGGTACAAGGCCAAATAGTGAGGCAAAGTATCGATATTCTCCTGCAGCTGACACCAATGAACTACTAACTGCAGTAAGATGGAGAAGAAGAACAAGAACATGTTCAGCCAGGGAGACGAATTTACAGACTACTCTAACCACTATTGCTATTATTTGTGTAAGTTGCATCATACCCTGCTCTTCTGGGTCTCAAATAAGTAGCTTGTCAATAACAAACATCTCATCAAGCAGTGCTGCAAGTGGCAATGATGCCTCATATACACAACCCTTACTAATTTACAGGTATGCATAATTTATTTTTGGAGAGTTACATAACATTTCAGGAAACTATGTTACAATTCACGTAATTATGTAAAATGCAAAAAAATAATATTGCGATATGCTTTAATATGAAATGCATTAAAATGTAAATTTTTGACAAGAGTACACATTTTGTGTTAAAAAATGTGCAAAAACAATTATATGAACAACAGCTGCTCACATACTGGTTGTTCATGTTGTTCCCACATTCCATGCTGTTATTTTGCCATGGACAGCAGCGTAATTATACAGCGGCGGTAATGGAGTAATGAAGGACTGGGTTTTTCTAAGACCCAGCGGTGCCAGGGATAACACCTGAAACCTTCGTGGGTTACCTGTTCCGGCGTACAAATGACAAAGACACGGGACACTTCCTTCGGCGTCAAAGATTCGAGGTTTATTTACTGCAGGGAACACAGAAGTCACAAGAAGTACATAGCATGTAAGTTCAAGGAGACTGCTTCAAATTGTATCTGTGGATCGCTCCTTTTATACAGTTTTTCGTCATACGACAACATGGCAAACAAAAGATTACAACCCGATTCCCACAGTAAATTTCACAGGGGGTCGCTTTCATGTATTCAGGGTCCCGGAACATAATTACAGTAGCATCGCCGGTTCCCAACTGTAAAAGTACAACTTCCCACCATTAGTGCATTCCATTCCGGCAGTAAACGAATCAAGGAAGAGTCAGAAACAGGTGCAGAGGAAGACGGGGATAGCGAACAGGAACACGATTGCAGGGATCAAAAGAGACGTGCCTAATGAATGCACAACTGAGACAATAGACCGGCACGGCAAGATGAGCCTCCAGCGGGGCCATCTGCCTTGCAGTGTCATCCCCCTCATCATAAAGACACCCTCAAAAGAACACGTGTCATCCGCAAGAGTTTGGGAATCCCAGGGTCACGAAGCGAACAGTGTCCGTTCGCTGGCTACTTGAGGGCAAGAAACAAAATGGATGCCGTATCTAAGATGGAACCCGTGGGTTCAGATGAAGAAACCCACGAAACAGACGAACGGTTTAGGTTAGCACAGCGAAAACGCGTACACCCACGAAACTCGTCATTTGCGGTTCATAGATACCAGACTCGACCATATTCGAGCGAGTCGAAAACACCACTTACAATTGTCACGGAACCTCAGTAATTTCAAAGATTTCATGTAACAAGCTTAACATGAAACTCCAAAAATGATGTGATTTATACCAGTGTAATTGAAATTTTGTACTGACCTAATCAGTATCTATACCAATAAACACCAATAGTATAATTTAGGCCAGTGAGCTTGTGAGGCCTAAGAAGGCTCTCACCTCTGTTTGGGTATTGGGGGTTACAAAGCCAAAATGGTTTCAATCTTGGCCCGGAGGGTCAGCACCTTGCCTCCTCCCACTTGGTGTCCAAGTATACCACTGATCCCTGCCCTATCTAGCACTAACTGGCCTTGATAGTCAGGTCTTCCCTCTCCAGAGCCTGAAACACTTCTCTGAGGTGACACAGGTGGTCCTCCAAGCTAGAACTGAAGACTACAATGTTGTTCAGCTAGGTGGCACTGAAGTTCTCCAACCCAGCAAGGACCTGGTTGACCAACCTTTGGAAGGTGTCAGGAGCGTTCTTCAATGTTAAGGGCATGAACCAGAACTAGAAGTGCCCTCCTGGTGTAGAGAACTCAGATCTCTCTTTGGCTCCCTGTTCAAGTTGATCTACCAGTGCCCAGATGTTAAGTCAAACGTGTTAAGGAACGTGGCAGTTACTAGCTGATGTATGAGCTCATCAGCTCTGGAGATGGCATGTGCATCAGTCTAGGTCACCACATTGAGCCCATGGTAGTCCGCACAGAACCTAGATTCTTGAATGACACCTTGAGGGGCAGCCTTGGGGACCAACACCACTGGGCTGAACAAAGGGCAGTTTGAGGGCTCAATAACTCCGAACTCCAGCATCTTGATTACCTCCTCCTTGATGGTGGCTTTCACTTTCTCAGACAGCCTGTAGACTTTCTTTGGAGAACCGGGCCTTATGGGCGGGTGACATAGGGCCCGCCTTAATCCCTGTATTTACCTGCCTTGTTACTAACAGAGACACGAGATACTCCGTTGAGCGTGGAAGCCAGGTTTATTAGCTGCAGCTAAGCACAGTTGTCCTAGAAGTACATGCAGGGTGTAAGTTCTAAGGAGACTGCCACTTCAATCCGTGGCGTACAATCTCTTATATTAAACACATTTACAATATCCCACTCCCCACACACACAAAACGAACCAATGAGAAAAGTTGGAAAACAAGCTATTAGGTATCTCAGTATACGCCTCTTTCTCGGACCCCGTGTGTCACCCCTCCCAACAAATTAATCAGTGATGGTGTTCACAATCCCCTCTCGCAGGTGGCAGGACATGCTGGTCTGTCTCAAAGGATAGTTGTGCAATAGGAGCATACAAGGAGAGAATAGCGAAGGCCAGTCGGATAAGATAGTGTAAGGGAAGAATAGGAGAGGGCAAATAGTCGGCTGAGACAGGGATCAATCGAACCAGACATGGATTAGCGAACTCGGCCAGACCCTGACATCGGGTTTCATGAACAAGGACAATAGATTTACTTTTTAACTGAAAGGACACGTAGCAGCTGGAAAAGCAAAACCACATCGTTCGTTGTGCTGCCTGAGTGAGGGCAACACAAAATGGCGACAGGACACAAAATGGTATTTAGATACGGGACGAAATCTGAAATCGCAGAACCTCAGACCCTCTTTTTGCCATTAATCAGGCAATACATCAGGGACTCAAGTCAATCTGAGTCGATATCAATGGCCATGAGGTCTTCGAGCTGTTGCTGTAACATCATTCTAATGTTCTCTGTTTTTCGTGATGCAGGCTTCGGGACACGCATAGCGGCACAAAGACCACATATTGCAGGTCCACACTGCACACAAAGGCAACAAGAGAAGATAATAGCTAAAACCATTCCAAGGAAGGTTAGTATCTTTCATCCTCATGTGAACAGTAGTTCCCAAAACCATCCCATCACAGACCAATCTCCCGTGTCCCGATGTGTAGACTCGGAGATAGTATGTAACTTAGAGATAGCTTGGTATACTGTAGGGGCATTATCAGGAATGTAAACACAGCAACTAGACCGATCAATTTACAAACTCCACCCCTATCTGCATGGATAATATCTAAAACTATCCGATTTTGTAAAGTCATAAGACGATCCGCCTGAAGCTCAGCTGTCACATTACTCAAGGCTCCGGAAGTTTAATTTATGGTAGCCTCGACAACACGAGTTAGATGTCTGATGTCTCTGCTATTCGCCATTGGGCCCCAAAAAGGAAGCAACCCTTTGATGAAGTCAGCTGCCTCCTGTCCTGCTGTGTCCTTCTGGTCAAAGACTCCCCTACCATGTCTCTTTTTGTAATGACTTGAAGGAGCGGTATAAGTTGGGGGAAGAAGAAAAGCCACATAACATGTTCCCGAGAAGTAAGTAGGAAGCCATGTATAGGCTCTATCATGACAGATGAAATATGTGCCTTGTGATGGCACTAATGGTGAGGGAATCTAAGGTGTATAGACATAGGTCTGAGAACAGATACTCCTCTCTGGCTGATTCTTGACATTCTGACCATTAACCCCTTGCGTGCTGATGACAGAACGGTTCCGTCATCAGCTACGGGTGAGCTGTGCTGATGTCGGAACCGTTCCGTCATGACTTCGCCCGCGCAAGGCGGAGTCAGCACAGGCGGAAAATACGCCCCGCACGCAAGGGGTTAATTTGTAAGCAAAAATGACCTCGTTGAGGTACAGTCCAGATTGGCGGCGAGCTCCTTAGTTTAGCCTTTTCTGTAAGGCTAGTAACATATCATGTTATGTTCCATCCATCATATGCTCTCCTCTCATGTACAGGAATCTTACTAATCTGAGCAATCTTAGCCATAGTCACAATTCCCTTAATTAAAGTACTATGACTAAAGTCTGCTCCACCACCATATGGACAGCCAGGAGGATATTGCAGCTGATTCTGATAAAGATCAGAAACATAGTCAGATAAGCCCAGGCGGAACCTTCATAGGAAAATGGAAAAACTAAGTATGGCATGCCTCTCTCTGTATTATGAGGCATGAGCCCACAAACCCAACAATGAGTGGTATTTATTACTAACTGGTGTTGATGTAATAACTGAATAAACAAATTGTTAAAGTATTTGGTCCTCCTAATCTGTTCGTGTACTAAAAGTGTATAGAACCAGTGTGGGGAGGCAGTAGCAGAAAAAGATACGGGGATAGAGGTTGGAACAGGTAACGGCTGTAGAACGTAAACAATCCAACTTCCACACGCTAATAAAGTACATAAGCATATCAGAATACATAAGGTTATCCCATATGGACTAACCATCAGTTTCTTAAATCGCTGTTTCATATTTACAGTCTGATCATTAATTTCCACTTTCATCACGATAATCTTCCCAGATCACTTAGCTCTGGTTATTAGCCGTCCTATGACACTGCAAGTCCTGTGGAACCTAAGTCACTACTCAGGTCACAGCTTAAGACTCATACCGTGACCCTGCAACTTGATGTATAGTGGAAGAAAACACATAAACAAAAAATGTTTTTTTTTCAAAACAAAAAGGTATAACCTGAAAAATCGTAAAAATTCAATTATCCTCGACCATTCTCAGTCGCAAGTTATATCGAGTCTTATTAGGGATCGTCTGGTCCTTAAACAAGGTTTCTGGATTAACAGTGTTCAAACGCAGATGTGTTGGGATGGCCTCCTGTAACACGTCGTTGTCTTCTTTCCCAGAGTTCGTGTGGTCCAGCCGTGCACTACTAAATGGTACAAATCTAGGCACTGTTTCACTTTCGTTGTCCGCTATACCCTCACAAACCCATTGATCAAAAGGCAATGGCAGGGGTATCTTTTTACAGTGCACGCCGTGGACCCAGTTCTTTTTCCCAACAACCTTCACTGCCGTCCTTGTGGTTAGTAGCACTTGACGTGGTGGGTCCCAACGAGGTTCCAGATTCCGCTTCCGCTGAAAATTCTTCACGCAGACCCAGTCCCCAGGTTGAATGGAATGACCTGGGTCTGCGGAGGCCTCTGGCAAAGCATTTTGAACCTGTTGGTGAAGAACACGTATTTTAGTGGTGAGGTCATGCAAGTAATCAATCAGCATTGGGTATGGAATATCAGAATACTTTTTAGGTTGAGGCACTCCCCAGACATTTGCTGGTCGTCCAAAGACGACCTCATACGGACTTAGACCTAAACGGGAATGAGCAGTAGTTCTTGTAGACAGAAGTGCTAATGGTAAGGCATCAGGCCAGGCGAGACCTGTGCTCGCCTGAATCTTTCCCAATTTGAGCTTGAGAGTACCATTATAACACTCTACCAAACCCGCTGACTGAGGGCGGTTTGCCGCATTAATTTTTTGTTTGATACCAAGACCTGCACATACTTTCTGCATAATCTCACCTACGAATTCACTTCCATTGTCAGACCAGACAATGCACGGCAAACCAAACCTCGGGAAAAACTCCTTTAACAGAACTTTAGCAGTAGATAAGGCAGTATTGCCCTTTAGGGGGTAGGCCTCTATCCATCTGGAGAAGGCACAAACCACCACCAGAAAATACTTGAGGTTATTGCAACGATCCATATGAATGTAATCGATTTGCAATACCTCAAAAGGATACGCAGGGGGAGCAAAATGACCTGCTGGAGTCGGGGTACACTTTCCTGGATTACGCATTAGACAAACAATGCAATGCTTCACTACGCTTTCTGCACATTTCGGAATTCCCTCATTCTGCCATACTGGAGCCAAAACTTTACAAATGCCCTTATCACTAATATGGGCTGGACCATTTGCCTTAGTAACTACAGGTAGTACATAGGCGTCTGGTAACAGCCATTGTTGATGCTCTGACAATTCCGTCCAACACCCAGTCGCATCCAACATTCCCGTACTTTCTTTCCACTTACTCAACTCTTTCTCAGTGGCCTCTTCTTGAATCATTCTTACACTTTCTATTGTGTCCTCACACATTCCTTCCTCTCTGATCCATCTTGCAGGGCCCGCAACATACATTCGACTTGTAACATCTCTCGCTGTCTCTTTTGCTACCTCGTCTGCAAAAGCATTCCCATGACCCACATCATCGGTAATCTTTTTGTGAGCGCTACACTTGATTATTGCTATTTGTTTAGGCACAGCAAGTGAGTCAAGAAGATCAGTCACCAACTGACCATGCTGTATTTTAGTCCCATGGGAAGTAAAGAATTCTCTTTCCTTGCACAAGCGACCGAAACTATGAGCCACACCGAAAGCATATTGGCTATCGGTGTAGACGTTTACTCTCCTTCCTTGCGCCAAAACACGTGCTCTCGTTAAAGCAATTAACTCAGCTGCTTGGGCTGAATTCTGTGCAATAGGTGCTGTCTCCACTACAGTATGCAAAGTAGTAACAGCATAGGCTGCAGTTGTCTCCCCATTTGGAAGCTTGAAACCAGATCCATCCACCCATAGGATCCCGTCCGGATCCAAAAGTGGTGTATCTTTCAGATCTATTCTGCCTTTAGTTTTCTCCTCTGTTCGAAGAAAGCAATCATGCTGTTACCGAATGCCTTTCTCATCCGGTATGGGCAACAATGTCGCTGAGTTCAGAGTATTACACCGCTTAATATGTATATGACTAGCCAAAAGCGTTAGCTCATATCCAGACAAACGAGGACTCGTCAGGTGTTGTGTCTTAGTCCTATTCAAAAGAGTATCTACTGTATATGGTACCATAACAACAAGGGTGTTGTCCAATACCAATCCAGCAGACTGACTAATAGAAATTGCTGCCGCTGTTGTAGCTCTGAGACAACTAGGCAATGCCTTGGCTACTGGATCCAACGTAGCCAAAAAATAGGCACATGGCCGTTGTTTGTCTACAAATTGTTGTGTTAAAACTGACAATGCACAACCTTCTCTTTCAGTACTCAAGTCCTGACCACTATGGTCAATAAACGTCTCTTCAAACCGAGTAAAGAAATCGGAAACACTCTCATCATTCTTCTGTTTGCATGCAGCCAACTTATCCCAGTTAACGCGTAAGGCAGGCATCATCGTCTTCATTAAAGTTATGATTCCTCCAGGCAACTGTGTAATCAAATCATCTGGCTTAGCACCACCCACTTGTGCTGTATCTGCGGCTACTATATCAGCCCAATTACCACCTAAAGCTTGGTCGTGGTCCTCTCTACGAATTCGAGCCCACAATGTTTGTGGAACTATGAATGAATGAATGAGTAAAATTTATAACGCGCAAACAGTAACCCGAAGGCATCAAGGCGCCTAACAAAACAGATCAAAAGTGAAATCGCTACATTGCTACAGGTACGCTTGCGCAAAAAGGTGAGTTTTCAACGCCCTTTTGAATGCCTGAAAGGTGGGTAGTGATCTTCTTTCCAGGGGAAGAGCATTCCACCACTTGGGGGCCAAGGTGGAGAAGGCCCTGCCACCCCATTTCACTCTCCTGAAACGGGGGGCCGATAGCAGGAGTCTGCCGGAAGACCGTAGATTCCTAGTGGGAGAATAGCGGGACAGAATAGATCCTAGACCAGTGGGGCTATTTCTGGCCAGAGCCCTGTATGTCAAGCATACGGTCTTAAAGTGGATCCGCGACTCAACAGGGAGCCAATGTAGCAGCTTTCTAGCCGCTGTAGCTGAGGTGCGCCTGGGAAGACCCAGGACAAGTCTTGCAGCGGCGTTCTGGACTACCTGCAAGCGCTGCAGTAGGCTCTTTTTCAAGCCCGCATACAGCGCATTGCAGTAGTCCATTCTAGAGCCGATAAGCCGATCAGCATATCAACATCAGCCAAGTTCATAATGCATGCATCAACAGTCTGGGACAACTCTTTATAATAACCAGCAGGATTTTTACGAGGGTCCGGCAAAGACTGCTTAAGTGCTAAAACTTCAGCTTGCTTGCAGGGAACATGTACCCATACACGCTGAAAATGAGCAGGGACTAGTTGAGCAGCACCAACTTGCGGAACCGCTTCCCTCCATACTGGAGGAACTTCTCTCATAGATTAATTCTTCGTTTTCTGTCTAACTGCAGGATCAGGTTCGGGAATAGTCCGGGAAGAATATAAGGTCCAAAAATTAACAAGTGTCTGTATGGCATCCTGAACATCAGGACCCACTATAAGTCCTTTCACGAACTTATCCTCTATCTCCAATAGACCCTGAGGAGTTAATTCCAATTCCATATCCTCCCACCCTTTAGTGAGTATATCACACATAACATTAAAAACGTGTCTTTGTGTAGGCGCATTCCATTGGAGAAAGGTACTCAATATATCGGGTACACTATATAATGGACCATTCATCATCCACCTATGAGCAAGGGAGTCAAATACAACCCGTTCCTCAGAATCCGGGAGTTGACTACGGGATTGCCTTCGAGAAAAAGCAGGAGTCCTATTAAATGAACCAAAGAGGGGGGAGAAAAGACCAGAAACAGTATCAACTAACCGATTTCGAATCGGAGAAGAAGTAGGGAGTAAAACTGGAGATGAAGTATTAAGCAAAGGCTGAGAAGGACTACCTGTTACAAGAGGTACAAAAGGCAAAGGAGACTGAGGTACAGAAGTTTGTGGCAAAGGAGGAGCTGGCGGTATTACTGGAAGAGCCAAGGGTGCAGGAGCCGGAGCTCCTGGCTGAACAGCAGGTTGCTGCGCAGGTGGCAATAACACAGGTGCATTAGCGCCTGGCGCATAAGGCGGAGGTAATTTCAGCAAATGAGACATTAAGGGAACTTCATCAAGATCTTTACGTTGTGGGGTAACATAGGATAGCACCTATCTATTGCCATCCGATGCTGTCTATCCGAGACCTCAATCGCTCGATCAGTCTCATCGTCTTTAAATTGCTGGGCAGCCTGTATAACCGTCATATCTTTCATTTTCCTATCTCTTTTTGCTTGTTTAATTTCTCTCTGTTTGGCTTCCTTACGCTAAAGGCGGAAAGAGTCAAACATTGCCGGCCGGGCTTTTCTTTTAAACAGAACTGACTTCAAATTATCTAATATGTCAGGCTCAAAGCTACCATTTTGTGGCCACCGTAAAACACCACCTTTCTTTGTGTAGCGGATCCATGCATCGTTAAAGGCAATAGGACCAACACCATGCTTAGAATAGAGCTCATAAGTGGGAGTTCCAACCGGAGGAATCGAACATGACTCCACAAGCCGGGAATCCCCGGAACAGCAAAAACAACTGAGTTTCCTAAATCCGCGCAGACCAGGCATTTTAAGCACACTGAGGGCAGCAGTCATCAGCAACTTTAGGAAAGGAGTAGCCGCGCTGCAAAAGACCTTCGGTCCACTTCGACATACAGGGGTCGCTTGGTGTGGCTCGCGAATCCTCCGGAATTTTCTTGTGGGGCTTCTCGCAACCCTTGGGCTTAACCGCTACCACTGAAACCGCCACACGTTGGGCGCCAGTTGGAGAACCGGGCCTTATGGGCCGGGCGGTGCAGGGCACGCCTTAATCCCCGGATTCACCTGCCTTGTTACTAACAGAGACAAAAGACACTCTGTTGAGCATGGAAGCCAGGTTTATTAGCTGCTGCTAAGCACAGTTGTCCTAGAAGTACATGCCAGGTGTAAGTTCTAAGGAGACTGCCACTTCAATCCGTGGCATACAATCTCTTATACTAAACACATTTACAATATCCCACTCCCCACGCACACAAAACAAACCAATGAGAACAGTTGGAAAACAAGCTATAAGGTAATATCAGTATATGCCTCTTTCTCGGACCCCGTGTGTCACCCCTCCCAACAAATTATTCAGTGATGGTGTTCACAATCCCCTCTCGCAGGTGGCAGGACATGCTGGTGTGTCTCAAAGGATAGTTGTGTAATAGGAGCATACAAGGAGAGAATAGCGAAGGCCAGTTGGATAAGATAGTGTAAGGGAAGAATAGGAGAGGGCAAATAGTCGGCTGAGACAGGGATCAATCGAACCAGACATGGATTAGTGAACTCGGCCAGACCCTGACATCCGGTTTCATAAACAAGGACAATAGAGTTACTTTTTAACTGAAAGGACACGTAGCAGCTGGAAAAGCAGAAGCACATTGTTCGCCGTGCTGCCTGAGTGAGGGCAACACAAAATGGCGACAGGACACAAAATGGCGGTTAGATACGGGCCGAAATCTGAAATCGCAGAACCTCAACTTTTAATAGGCATTCTGTCAATATCATTGGTAAACCATGTAGTGAGTCGGGGGTTAAGGGAGAAAAGTATATTGAACTGTCCCAACAACTGGTGGAAGTCTCTCTGCTGTTTTACGGTCAGTGGAGAGAGAGAGGCTGACTACCTCCACTGATCCATCCTGCTCCTTGGAAGAAAGCAGTTCGGGTAGAGATTCAATCTCCTCTTCTACCCGATAGTTACTGACTAGGAGCAATCAAAGTGGGGCTTGTGGCAATTGACGTATAGGACACTCAAAGTGTTCCAGGGAGTCTTGAGGTCCATCATGTAGGTAGCATCACTCTTGCGCTCCTTACGTCATATGGCCCAGTCCCAGACTAGCACTCTTGCAGGGCCCTCAGCTATACAGGCTCCATCACGCAATCTTTTTGGCCAGGCTTACTGACTTACTGCCTGTACTTCCTAGTATTACTAGGAATGTGAGTTCTCTGCACCATCTCTCAATCACCCAGGGACACTCGAGTAGGCTCCACTCTGTCCCCCACAGTATCTGGGACAATCTCCTCCCCAAGCGCTACACTAGCTATTCTTAGTGACTGCCCACCGGTGGGGCTGTGCCCATTTGGAACACTCAGCATCCCCCTTGAAGTTCTCTTCCTGTTGGCACTCATAGCACTTGGGGGGTGCCTTCCATGAAGCCTTACTGTCAGGGAACCCTCTCTTCTTTTTCTCAGTTGGGGGATGGGAGTCCTGAATATTGAAATAGTTTGAGGCCCTTTTAAGAACTCCTCGTTTTTATGTTTGTCACCCCTCCTTTTTCTGATGGGGATCCTGCCCACACTTGTGGTGATCCCCCAGATACCTTCCTAACCCGTTTACTGAGGCAGCAATTCCACCATGGTGCGAGCGTTCCATTGAGTGGGCAGGCCCCCGTCGGACAACGGATGTGCACAGCACTACCGAGGTAGTGCTCGCAACGGCTGTTGGCCGACAGGCGCACTTAACTGGTTAAGGACCCTAGTGCTGACCCAGTGTTCTACCTCCTTAGCAAGATCCCTGTAGTCAAAGAGGTTATTTTCAATCAGGTGTTGGTGCAGATCTGCAAAACAAAGACTGAACATGTGCTCCTTTGCAATTCAATTGTACAGCCCCTGAAAATCCTTTACTTCACTGTACTTCACCCAACTATCCAGTGCCTTGCATAAAGAATCCACAAAATCGACACGTCTGTTTGGCCAGCTACTGACTGCCCTTAAACTCCTGTCTTTACTTCCCTGGGGTCAGACCATACTTCCTAAGAAGGGATTCCTTTATGGGGAATACCTTATCCTTTCTTCCATGTTTTGAGTCAGTAGAATGTGCCCCCCTTCACTAGGGATATGCCGCTAGAGACTGGCCCCCCAATTTTTTTCTGGGATATTGTGCATCTGTAAGGCAATTTCATAAGCCACTAAGTGCTACCTGTGAATATCTGGTCACACCAGACAGGGCAAAGTCACATGTTCAGGCAGACCGTGATGAAGCACATGCTGGCTACAAGGACCCAGTTAGGCCCACTGAACAGATACCTAAAATACTAGTTTGGGAGCATTGTGGGGGTCCAAGTTGAAGATGCTTTGTGCAGCCAAAGTTATGCATTAGGTCTGAGATGCTGTGAGGCTGTAGTGCGAGGAGCAGCATAATAGCTGAGGCTTCCAATCAATGGGGCTTGCAATACGAAGTCTGGCATCAAGGATGAGGCATGCAGTCAGAGCGATAAGTTGGTTCCAAAGAGCTGCGAGAATGTTAAATAGAGTTTGGGGTCATCATCAAGGTTGCCATTCGATGAGAGATGTGAGGGCCTGCACAGAGGATGCTTCATGCAGTAACGGTTCCAGAGGCAATGCATGCAAGTCTCTGCAATGAGTCCAATCTATGTAGCAGAGGAAAAGTGTTGGTTCTGCTTGGATTTGCGCTGTGCAGCAGAGGAGGTGCATCTGTTCCCCTGGTGACACAGAGGTTGGCAAAGCACCTTAAGCTCACTTACAAGGGTCCAGGGCTGGAATGACACCGCTTGGCAGGGTAGACTCACAGATGGCAGAATTCAGGTGCAGATGCAAGGTTGTTGGAAGCCTGTTATGTCCCTGCAGCTTCAGATCAGGAGACCATCCAACTAGCCCTTGGAGTCACTCGGGTTGTTGGTTCAAGTGAAGTAGGTCCAATACTTCTCACCCAGGCAAGAGAACAGCATACAGTAGGTCAGCATAGCGTGGCAGCATTCCCTTCAGAGAAGCACTCCAGCAGAGTGACAGCCTTTTTAGCAGCACAGTAGTCCTTCTTCCTGGTTGAGTATCCACAAGTCCAGAAGGGTACTGAAGTTGTGGTATCTGATGTCCTTCTTTTATACACAATAGCCCCTTTAAAGTTGGGAGACGTTTCTATAGGTATGCCTTTGAAGTGTACAAATGTCCTGCTTTCCTAGGCCTGGCTGCAGACTAACTACAAGGGGTGTGCAGCTCTTTGTGTGGGGACAGGACACAATCTATTTAGGTGTAAGTGAGGCTGGGTCCATTTCCACCCTCCTATCCTGCCAGTGATGTCCCATTCAGTCACATCTAAGCTCCCATTGTGTGCGGCTTTCTAGGAGGAATAAAGAAAGCCCACTTCCCAATTACATCCAGTCAATGGACAAGAGACAGGCTGCAGGTCACCAAATTGCTAAGGCAAGAAAATGCCAACTTTCGAAAAGTGTTTTTTTTAAGAATTGTAATTTAAAATCCGACTTCATCATCAATTAGGATTTCAAATTAGGATTCCAAGACACCAAACATGACCAGTTATCTCTACCCATTTTTAAATTATACATATAAAATGTAGTAAGACAACTCCAATGTTATCCTAAGTGGACGATAGTCCTTGCCGTAGAGAAAAATAAATATGAGTTTTTCACTACTGAGACACGTAAAACTTAAAAGTCAATGTCCAACTTTTTAAATACACTGCACCCTGCCCTTGAGGCTGTCCTGGGCCTACTTTAATGGTGCCTTATATGTAATAAAAAGGAAGATTTGGGCCTGGCAAAATGTTAACTATACGAAATGTGAATGTAGCCTGCACACCCCTTTATTTTCTCAATTTTAATCCTAGTGATCTTCTTTAAACAAATCGGTGCAGTCCTATTTTCTTACCTGACTAACCCCTGTCAGGTTTGTGCATAACTGAACAACCGGACACTACTGTGTCTTGTGTATTTATTTATTTATTTATTTTTGTAATTTGTTGAGCGCGGCGAATACCCGTGGGCGTCTCGGCGCTAATTGATTCCATTAAATTCCCTCATCGCTCATGGCAGGCTGTGTTGGACTACTGATCGAATAGCCAGGTTTTCAATAACTTTCGAAATTGCATAAGTGAAGGAGAGGACTTGATGCAGAGAGGCAAGGAATTCCAAAGCTTTGAAGCCGCAACTAGAAAGCGACGATCTCCCCAAGATACTGTCTTGGATCGAGGAACCACTAGATGATTCAGAGTGGTGGATCGAAGCATTCTGGTTGGTTTATAGGGTGTCAGATTTGGCCTAAAGAATTGGGGAGCTTGGTCATGTAATGTTTTATACACTATGCATAAAGATTTAAATTTTATGTGGTTGCGGATCGTTAGCCAGTGATAGTTTTTGAGGGTGTCAGATACTGAGGAAAATTTAGGTGTTCCTGAAAGGAGCCGTGCTGCAGCATTCTGTAATGACTGAAGTTTGTTTATAATCCTGGTTTGGGCATTTAAAAATAGCCCATTGCAGTAGTCAAGAGAAGTTAGCACTAAGGAACTAACTAGTGTTTTTGCAGCAGTAGCTGGGAGAAAAGGAAGGACCTTCCTAATCAACCTCAGTTTATGGTGGGCAGTTGCCGCTACCTTGTTTGCATGTGCCATGAAATTTAGGTCCACATCGAAGGTTACTCCTAAGTTCCTAACCTTGAGTGTTGGTTTCGGAGGCTCACCCATTTCCGATGGCCACCAAGTTGATGACCAGTCGGGTCTGAGGGGTCCGAAAATTAGCACTTCCGTCTTATCGGAATTTAGCTTGAGACAGTTGCAAGCCATCCACTCACTGATTTCGAGCATTCCGCGCCGAAATCGGTCAGCTACTTCAGGTCCATTATCTTTAATACCCAGAACCAGCTGGGTATCATCTGCGTAGGAGGTTACGCTCATCCCATATGCCATGATGACATTGGCAAGGTCCGACACATAGATGTTAAAAAGTGTCGGACTTAGGGATGAGCCTTGAGGAACCCTACATGGTAATGACAGATTGATGGATTGGTGAGGGCCGATGGTGACAGCTTGTGATCTGTCAGCTAGGAATGAGGCAATCAGTTTGCTCGCCGATTGGTGAATGCCCATCTTTTCGACACGGTCGATTAGAGTGTTGTGGTCGACTGTGTCGAAAGCCGCCGACAGGTCCAACATGACTAGGACTGCTGTTCCACCGAGATCTCGGATGGTCCTAATGTCGTCCGCAGCCTTGATTAAGGCGGTTTCGGTGCCATGGTGTCTTCGAAAGCCAAATTGTGAGTCATCCAGTAGATGGTGTGTCTCGATGTACTCAACCAGCTGTTGATTCATGGCCTTTTCGACCACTTTGGCTAAGAAGGGTAGGCTTGCTATTGGTCTATAGTTCTTTGGGTCTGTCTTGTCCAAGCTGGCTTTCTTTAACAGAGGCTTCACAATTGTATTTTTAAAGGATTCGGGAAAGATTCCAGAGCCTAGTATTGTGTTACAGACTGAAGTGATCATCGGGATGAGAGTATTCATCACTGGAGGGAGGACCGAGAATGGACACGGATCCAGTATGGATCCTGTCTTAATGGAGGAGACTATGTTTGTGGTTTGTTCCATGGTCAGAAGTTTAAAACTCGTGAATTCATAGTCCAGTACTGGCTTAGGGGGAGACGAGTTTGGGGGGTTAGAAGAGAAAGCCTGATAGATGTCGTTGACTTTGGAATAAAAGAAATTAGCCAATTCATCACAAAAGGATTGAGAGGCAGGCGGGGAAAGATCTGGTGCGTTGCCCGATAGTGTTCTGGTAATATCGTATAGTTGTCTGGATGAATTTTTAGCTTTATCGATTTCTTCTGAGAAGAAAGTTTTCTTTGCTTCCGTAATCATGTCTTTATACAATGATAGTGACTCTTTATATTTCACTTTCTCATCGGGATCATAATTTTTTCGCCATTTCCTTTCCCTGGTTCTGTTGAGCTGTTTTTGTCTCCTAAGCTCGTCAGTATACCATGGTGCAGAAGGGGTCGTTCTGTTCGTGGAGACTTTTTTTGTTGGAACTAAGATGTTAGTGGCATTTCTTAGCCAATCATGATATTGTTGTGTGGCAATGGATGGGTCGGTGGAAAGTAATGGACAAGAGCTGTCCAATAGATTGGTTAATTCGGAATGGTTAATATTTTTCCAGATTTTAAAAGTGGCTGGGTTCGGCGGCAAAACTTTTCTCTTGGAGGTATCTGTTAGAGTCAGCTTATTGAATATGACATAGTGATCTGTCCAAGGCAATGGGAGGATGTTAAGTATATGGAGGGTCTCAACATTAGAAAAAATACCGTCAAGAATGTGTCCAGCTTGGTGGGTCGGAGACGTGATCAGATGTTTGAGTCCTACCATGTCCAGATCCATAATCAGGGTCTGGGTATCCTTGTCCTCTTCCATGTCCAGGTGAAAGTTCATGTCGCCCAGAATTGTAAATGATTCCTCCATGACAAGTGATTCCATGATTGTACTAAGAGTGTTTATAAAAGGCTTTCTGTTTCCAGGGGGACGATATAAGAGTAGTCCTTTGAAAGTGTATATGGCTGTGAAACGAATTCTAAATTGAAGTACCTCACATGTGGTTACCGAAATGGGAGTTGTTTTGATTGGAAAATCTTCTCTGGCAATAATTGCCAGTCCCCCCCCTCGTTGTAGTTTCCTATCCAGGCGGTAAATGGTGTAACCATGAGGCACAGCAATAACCAAGTCTGGTCCGGATGCTTCATCCAGCCAAGTCTCAGTCACAAAAAGGACATCTAAATTGTTGTCTATGATGAGGTCGGCTATTTCTTGTCTATGTTTGCCCACTGATCTCGCATTAATCAGGGCCATGAGAAAATCAGTTTCTTTCGCAGCTGATATTCCTTTAGATGGAATTTTTTGGTTATTTATGAAGATCGTGGTATTACAGTTAGTACAGTTAATAGCCGTGTTGCGTGTAAGGCTGCTAGGGTCATGAACCAGACATCGAGAGTTGGAAAGAGTGTGTAGGAATGCACTGTTCGACCTTGCACAAGTGCAATGATTTATTTTAGTTCAATTCTCACTTTTATTATGTGTTCATGTAACTTGGATCCCTACTCAGTGTTAAAAATATAGTATCAACACAACAGCAATTGTTCTTCAACCACCAGTATTTGTCTCAAGCGCATAAATAAAATAGCATGAGCAAGATAACAACAATACTTATACTAATTCATAAGTCATTTACTGATGATTTTTCAACGTGTTTACATACATATTCACAATTTAAATTCATTGCCAACATTGTACATTTTCTCCTATGTCATACACAACTAATTTAAATATGACATATTGTGTATTGCGACGACTCCCAATGCATTTCGATGCCTCAGCATCTTCCTCAGGGGACACGTTCTAACAGAAGAAGACTTTCATACACTTTTCGTGGATAAACCTATCTTTGCGTTATCAAGATCCAAAAATCTGAAAGAGCTTTTGAAACACAGAAGGAAAGAGATATCCCAAGAGCATACAAAAGGAATGCGTAAATGTTTGAACTGTGGACACTGTGGGAACGTACTAATGGGAGACACATTCACACATCCACACACAGGCAAACAAATCAAACTCAGACACACTTCGGACTGTAATACGAGCTCAGTAATATATGCCATCAAATGTCCGTGCGGCCTAGTGTATGTAGGCCGCACCACAAGAAAAACCAAAGTCAGGCTCACGGAGCACAAATCAAACATAAGGTTAGGAAATGAAAAATCGAGCTTGGCACAACACTGGAAGGAGAGGCAACACACCATTCCCCAACTCAGATTCACTGTACTGGAGCGGGTGTTGGTCGAGCCCCATGTGGATCCCAACACACGTATAGCCCAAAGGGAAACGTTTTGGATGAGGCATTTGAATACCGTGAAACCGGGAGGGCTGAATGATAAGATTGAATTTGCATGTTTTCTATGAATTTGCTTGTTTTCGACAAATGACTGCTACTGTGGTATCATCAAGTTGTGAATACAGAATTAAGTGTTGAAAAGGTGCGTCCAATATGAGTGTACATACACATGCCTTCCGTAGCACTATGTTCCTCTCATCAATCCAGCATAGGAAGTCCACAATCAAATATTGTTTTTGGTCAGTTAATTTTTATTTATATTTTTGAAAACACTTTTTCAGCAGATTTAAATGATCTGGCACATTGTTTTAATGAGGGTATTTAGATGATCTGGTGCGTTGTTTCAATGAGGGCAGGATGACTGTTTGTTACTAAACTCGAGCATAAAACCATAGGTAGCCGCAGAGGATAATGTGCGCTCAATATATATTTCTTTTGGTGTGTGAGTATTATCATCAACTAAGGTCTATCAGGCAAGACTGGTTTGTTGACACTGAAATGACGAAGGGTAGGTAGAGGTTAGTCCGTTGTTTGTGTTTAGCAGGTTCTTCCAAACGGATGGGATGGGAGAGGAGGGACGATTGTCCGTTGTTAGTGTTGAACGTTATTTACGTTCAATCACGTAGCGCCGGAGTACGGCGTGTTTTAAAAGGCGCAGGAAGGAGACAGCCGACTACAGTGGTTTGGAAGAAAACCTAGGTAAGAGCTAGGATGGTCTACACCGACGAGTTATTTTCAGATTAAATGACCAGGCACACGGTAAACGTGCGCAAATAGTAAAGACGGCTTTGTGGCTTTTTGTTTTGACAGGCAGAGCCCCAATCACAAATCTATCAGGGTTGTGTGGAAAAGGATCGAGTAAGTAAAAAATTTGCCAAATGCACATATTTGTGTCTAAAAACGTTGGCCGAGCTTTGCGTTTTGTAACCACATTGGCAATGGTTTGGTTTTGGTTATAGATTTTGTTGTGACGGACGAACTTCATCAACAGTCAGTACACCCGCCTGGAGGGTATGTGCATCGTTTTTCTTTCTGTTGGTTTCATTTTTGGTAACGGTGGACGTATGCACACGTTGGTAGCACAATATCAAACTTAATGGCATGTATAGAGTCTCACCACGAAATAGTAGCATAGGAACACCTACTGTGCACTGGTTATGCCTGGATAACCTCAAACATAATTGCATGATTACACCTAAGATGCATTTATCACGTGGAGTATTATTCAAAAAAATGTGGAGATATAAATGTAATATATGTGTACATAATATGGTCTGACCTTATGAAAAACTGTTTTTCTGATAGAACGTGTCCCCTGACGAAGATGCTGAGGCATCGAAATGCATTGGGAGTCGTCGCAATACACAATATGTCATATTTAAATTAGTTGTGTATGACATAGGAGAAAATGTACAATGTTGGCAATGAATTTAAATTGTGAATATGTATGTAAACACGTTGAAAAATCATCAGTAAATGACTTATGAATTAGTATAAGTATTGTTGTTATCTTGCTCATGCTATTTTATTTATGCGCTTGAGACAAATATTGGTGGTTGAAGAACAATTGCTGTTGTGTTGATACTATATTTTTAACACTGAGTAGGGATCCAAGTTACATGAACACATAATAAAAGTGAGAATTGAACTAAAATAAATCATTGCACTTGTGCAAGGTCGAAAATGTTAACTATGCCAGGTTGAAATGACAGTTTAAAACTGCACACCCAGGCACTGCAATGGCACGCCTCAAACATATTTAAGAGGCTACTTAAGTGGGTCTCACAATACAATACAATACATTTTAAAGCATGCAGCTACTTCCTAGGAAGTGTCCGGCGCTAGCAGCAGAAAATCAGAGTGACCCAACCATTTGAGAATCAAAATCCAATAGCTGAGCTGCAAAGAGGGATGTCTTTAGCTGTCTACGAAAGATTGATTCAGAGGGAGCGTGGAGTGCAGAAGGAAGGAGCTTAAAAGCCAGGGAAACAAAAGATCTTCCACCCCTTCTTGCCCTGCGCATCTTGGAACTTTTAATAGCCTCATAGTATTGGAATGCAAGGCTCTACTCTGAGAGTACACTTTCAGTCTTCTTCTCAGATATGTAGGGACTTTCGAGTGAAAGGCTCTGTATGCATAAATGAGTGCTTTAAATTTGATGTAACAGCTGATAGGCAGTCAGTTCAATTGGTGAAGGGAGGCGGAAACTGATAGACACGCCGGTACCTTTAGAATTAGACATGCTGGAGCATTTTGAATGATCTGCAGGCAATGCACCAGGTAAGAAGGAAAACCCAGGTACAGGCAGTTCGCATAATCCAGTTTGGATGAAACAAGGGCATGAATTATCGCCCTCCGATTGGTTTTCAAAACTGGATTAAGATTTTAGAGTAAAAAAGCAGCCAGCGGTAATGTGTGGATCAAAGGACAGATCAGAGATTACACGTATGCCTCAGTTTTCTAACAGGCTGGCAAGGGGTGTCAGATATAGACATTAAAAAGATCAATCAGTGCTGCAGGCCCACAAGTGGCATTTAATTTACACACTATGAGCACATATAGTGTACTTTGCTAGGGACTTATAAGTACATTTAATACGCCATTTGGGTATAAGACAATGATACCATGTTTTTAACAGTGAGCACAAGCACTTTATTTAGCACTATGTAGAAGTGGTAAAGTCCTAAGGCCACCAAAAACAAAGTCAGTAAAAAAGGAGGTATGAAGGCAAAAAGTTAGGAGGAAACAATGCCTCGGATACCACATCTAGACATACATACATGGATGAAAGTAAGGGATGTTCTTTTATCACATATATTATCAAATATAACAATAGTTCCTGACTCTCTTGCGGGTAATTTTGCACATGATAAGATTCAGAGTACAAGAGGAGTTCTTTTGAAAATGAAATTAAGAAAACTGAAATGTATTTATACCAGGTTTCAACCATAGTAAAAAGGTTAACCAACAAAAGGAAATTCACTTTGTGAGAATATTTGATTTTCTTTTATAGGTTCTTAAATATATAGGTCACAGTATCTTCAAAATGCTAAAAATCGATCAATGACCATTTTAACAAATCAATACTTGTAATAAAAGAAGAGGAAATCAGATTAGCTTTGCCAGTAAATCCTCTTCCTTCGACACATGAAAGGTATGAGAATGATCTAGCTGTCAGGCAATAAGTGATTGTTCTATTTTTCATGGTGACAGACAGACTTGTCCCCTAAGACCAGGATAGGATGCTCATAAATGAGCCTTGGGTAACACAGCTTTAATCTGGTGTGTCAGCATACATCCTGGCACAGCTGACAGGAGTTTGGATACGCTCCTACAACACAGAAATGAAAATTAGAGGCGCTTCTGTGTAGCATATACAATGCCTACCAGCACACAGGATGGAAGTTAGGAGATGGACAGGCAAGCACAATCCTCCCTTTACAGGCTACACCGGTTACAGACCCACAAATGAGAGCTTTCTATGCATACAGCTGCCTACATCCTTTCTGTGTGCTGTGGGAGCTAGCAGCGCTGCAGCCGCAGGAGATGTCTCTTACCTGAAATATCTGTTTAAAAATGCCTCAGTTCTCCTGCATGGCTCCATCAACCTCATCTAAAGCAGACACTGATTCACAGGCACCTGTCCAAGGGCTTTTCCCTGCTTTTGCTGAAAGGGAAGCTCAATCAGTGAAAAAAGGTAGAAAAACGAAAACAAACGTGTTTCTACTTTTTTCTATGTTAACTGATTGGGAGGATTGGGCTTCCCTCTCAGCAAAAGGGGGGACCCAGGGAGAGCCAGGCGCGAGCCTGTCTCTTCCTGGGTAGGTTCGCGCGAGGATCGTGAATCAGGTGGAACTGATTAGCGGAGGGGATAAAAGGGGAGACAGGCTGGCGGTTAGGAACTACGTGGCGGGAGGCTAGAAGGGAGGTTTGTTTTGCGGCGCGGGTTTGTACCTTGGTTTTCTCTGGACACATGGAGGAAGCGGCGGAGGTCAGGAGGGCTGTGCAGATTCTCTGCGAGGCCGGGCGCGAGGACCTGCTGCGGCCGGGTGTCCCGGCGGAGGCGTGGGTTGGAATGGCCCGCCCACCTCGCAAGGCTTCGGAGGGCGTCTCTAGGGCTGTGGAGGCGTGTCTATCCCCGGACCCGGAGGAAGAGGAGGACGGCGAGGCGGCCATGCCGGCGGACGGGCCCATGCTCGTTGTGCCTGCCGCTGATGTGGAGCCCCCGCCGGGTGACCCGGGCGCCCCCCAGCAGGTATGTGATTTACCATTCTTTAGCGCTGGTTCCCGTGGGGCGCCCGGGGGGAGGCGGGGGCGTTCTGTGGGCCGGCAGGCTCCGTGCTCAGGCGGACTGGCCTCGGGGAAGTCGGGGAAGCCGCAGGCGGGCCCAAGACCGAAGCGGGGGCGGAGCCTAGATTTCCATGGGCTCCCGCTGACCCCCCCCCTGCTGTGATGCCTGTAGACCCCCCAATCACGGTGCCCCATTTGCCGGAGGGGATTTCCCCATACCTGTGGCTGAATGGCCAATGTTTCATGCTCTCTCCTGCCACGCCGGGGCCTGGTCCTGCCCCCCCGCGATTTTGGCCCCCTACTTGTGGGTGACGCCGCCGCTGGGCCACGCACTGCAGCGCTGCCGGCTCACCCCCCCCCTGAGGCCCCCACCCCTGCCCCTGCCGTGGTTTCAGTGGGCACTGTCCCTAGCTTACTGCCCCCCCCGGCCACCAAGTCTGCGGCCGCCGGTGTGCCTGGCCCCCGGTCTGCCACCCCCACGCCCTTGGCTCCTGGTGTGAGGGGCTTGTTACACAAGGGGGCACCCCTGTATCCGGGGCAAGCCTTGTTCCCGGTCCCTAGGGGGCGGCCAGGTGGCCTCCAGGGTGGTCATACGACTGGGTCGGGTGGTGTCCATGGTCTGGCGTCGGTGGGCCGTCCCTTGGGGGGAGATCGCGGTTCAGCTTTAGGGGAGCAGGTTGTGGCGAACACTTCATTGTCTGGCTTGAGCGGCCGCAGTTTTCAAGCTGCGCCTCCGGCTGGGCGGCTGTTGGCAGTTTCTACGGGCCCGGGAACTGTCCCCACGGCTGTTTCCAGTGGTGGGTTTTTAAGGGAGTTATCTGGAGCGGATAACTCTTCTACAGCTTTCGGTACACACAGCTTTCAAAACATTGACTGGCAGTTTCATGATGGGGGTATTGGTGATGGGGCTATGCCCAGTGGCAGCGCGCAAGTCGCATTTTCTGATGAAGTTTTCTGTGGGAGTTTTCATGATGATGATTTGGAAGAGGGGGAATTGAGAGACAAAGATGTTGGGCTTTTGGCAGCACGGGCCCAGGGGGGGGGGGGTTGGGGCAACCCACTGTTTCTCGTGTTTTGCAGGCGTCTCGTGCGGACCATGCAGCTGTACGAGGGGCGGTGAGGTCTGGACCTAATCAAGGGGATCGAGTGGCTGTTCAACCGCAGGCGGAGCAGCTGCCAAGAGGTAAGGATGGGTGGTGGTCTGTGTGGCAACCTAGGGAGAGTCTCCCTGTTAAAAGTACAAGATCTATTGGTACGGGTGATGGGGTTGTGGTTGAGCGAGTCGCTCTGGCACCGAGGCTTGAGCGGCCTGTATTTTCGAATGTTTCTACTGTGCAAGTTGCAAAAGAAGTTTCTACTGCAGGGGATGGCGGGGTGGTTGCTACACGGGTCACGGAGGATAGTATCCTACCGAAAAAGTTGCCTTATTCTGGGGTGGGGATGCCCCTTGGGTCCCATTTGTCTGAAAAAACAAAGAATCTGATATGGTCTGGGGCATTTGTGGATGTTTTTCGGCTTCTCCATAGGGATGTCCAGGCAAAAGAAGGGTCCAAAGAGGAGGAATTAGAATTGGCTCGGAGGCCTCGTGTTCCGAAGTCCATAGAGAATTGGACTTCGGCCTTTCTTATTTATGCCAGCGTTTATTGCCAACGTCATCCAGAGAAGGCAATAGACATGTTTAAATATGCAGATGTCATACGCAAGGCTCACAGTTATTTTGGCGGCTTTGCATGGTTGTCTTACGATGACGAATTCAGGGCGCGCATGAGCGCTTTTCCTGATCGTTCGTGGGGTGAGGTCGATTCCGAGTTATGGCTGCAATGGATGGCATCGGCAAATCCACCTGCTACGACCCACACGGCTAGCGGGCAGCCAGTGTATTATCGGCCCTTTTCAGCTCGCCCCGCTCAGTCTGGGGCGGGGGTTTGGGGCAGAGGTCAATCGGCCGCCTCTGGCACATGCTGGCATTTTAACAGGGGTTCCTGTAACAGACCAGCTTGCAGGTACAAACATGAGTGTTCGCAGTGTGGGGGGAAGCATGCGCTCACCCAGTGTTTTCCTGGACAGCGATTTGGTGATCAGGGAAGAGGTTCAGGGGGTAGGGGACAGCCGCAACAGTCTGTTTACAAGGGCTCCTACTCCTATTAGGCAGGAGGTTCTCGATCTCTGGCTGGTGGATTATCCGGATTTTGAGGCTGCTAAGATTTTGTCTTGGGGTTTCAAAATCGGGTTTCGGATTGGGTATCAGGGACCCAGGGTGGGCAGGTGGTCGGACAATTTGAAGTCTGCAAAGGAGAGTCCCCATGTTGTGCGGAAAAAGCTGGATGCCGAGCTTGCGGCGGGTAGGATTGCGGGTCCTTTTGTGAATTGTCCTCTGCCTGACTTGATTGTATCTCCCCTGGGGGTAGTGCCCAAGAAGGCGGAAGGGGAGTTTCGTCTTATACATCACCTGTCCTGGCCCGAGGGTGCATCAATTAATGATTTTATTGATCCAGCTAACTCAACTGTCAATTATGCGTCGGTGGACGATGCCTTACGGCTCGTGCGCACGGCTGGTGTTGGGGCTTTGCTGGCAAAGAGCGACATTCAGTCGGCTTTCCGGCTCTTGCCCATCCATCCTTGGGATTTCAGTCTGTTGGGAATGCATTTTGATGGTAGTTTCTACGTGGATCGGGTGTTGCCTATGGGATGTTCAGTGTCATGCTCCCTTTTTGAAACATTCAGTACCTTTCTGCAGTGGCGCTTTACTTTTGTTAGTGGCCACGTCTTGGTCTGTCATTACCTTGATGATTTTCTTTTCATTGGGGAAGGTCGCTCTGGGCAGTGTCAGTCGGCTTTGAACATCTTTCAGGCTCTGGCGGAGGAATTGGGTGTTCCCTTGGCGCCGGATAAGACAGAAGGTCCCTGTACGTCCCTGACTTTCTTGGGGATTGAAATTGATACTCTGACTATGGTGGCGAGATTTCCCGAGGCTAAAGTGAAGGAAATGTCTGCTTTCATACATCTGGTGTTGGGGGAGCGGAAAGTCGCTTTGCGGACGGTCCAGAAGCTTTTGGGGTACCTCAATTTTGCTTGCCGGGTTGTTCGGGCGGGCAGGACGTTCTGCAGACGTTTGGGTCTTTCCATGTCCGGCGCCAGCCTTCCCCATCACCGGGTGCGTGTCACCACCGATGTGCGTGCCGATTTGACTGTCTGGCTTCGTTTTCTGCAGGAGTTCAATGGCGTGTCCTTGTTTTTTGCGGATGAGGACATGGTGTGGCAAGTACAGTTGTTCACTGATGCGTCGGGGGCTCACGGCTTCGGTGTATTTTGGGAAGGTCGATGGTGCGCGGCTGGCTGGCCGGCGCACTGGAAGGAACAGGGTCGCAGCATAGCGTTTCTGGAGCTGTTCCCGCTGCTGGTGGCTTTGTATCTATGGGGGGATGAGTTTCAGAATCGCTCAGTCTTGTTCCATGTGGACAATTTGGCAGTAGTACACCTTGTCAATCACCAAAAGGCTCGCGACTTGCGGGTTTTGCGGCTCCTGCGCGCATTCATGCTGCGGTGTCTGCAATTAAATATTGTCTTTAAAGCACGGCATGTTCCTGGTACTTCTAATTGCATCGCTGACTCTTTGTCTCGCTTTCAGTGGTCCGAGTTCCGCAAGTTAGCTCCTGGGGCGGACCTGGAACCGACAGCGATCCCACAGTACGTATGGGACCTGGGGGATTGAGGGTTCACCAATTGGTGGAAAATTCTGTGGCTGACTCCACACGGCGGGGTTATGTGAAGGCCTGGAATGAGTTTCTGCAGTTCGGTAAGGATTTGATGGGTTCGATCAGGGCTGGTTGGTCTGATGAGCAATGCATCTTGCAGTTTGTTTTACATTTGGCGGACAAAGGACTATCGCCCACTACTATTTCTGGCAAATTGGCTGGGGTTTCTTTTTATGGGCAGCTTTGGTGGGGAAGGGATCCGGTTGGGGGGGTGTTGGTTCGTAAAGTGTTGAAGGGTTTGGCTAGGCTTCGGGCTGGTGGTCAGCGGCTCAGGCAGCCAGTGACTTTTGAGTTGCTCCAGATGCTGTTGCCGGAATTGGAGGTGTGTTGCCATGATGCTTTTGAGTGTGCCAAATTTCGTTTGTGTTTTGTTTGGTTGTTCTTTGGGGCATTTCGGGCATCAGAGTTGCTGGGGTTACGGGGCAGGGTAGGTATGACCAGTGGTGAGGTGGTATTGGAAAGTGACAGAGTGCGGCTGTGGCTGCGGGCATCCAAGACCGACCAGATGGGGAGGGGTAAGTGGGTGTTCCTTGGCAGGAGTGGTGTCTCTGCATGTTGCCCGGTGGGGGAGTGGGAAGTGTTTGTGTCATCCCCACATTTTCTCCAGGGGCCCATATTCTGTCATGCTGATGGTAGTCCCATAGTGGCGTCTCAATTGTTGGCTGTATTGCGCAAGGTTTGGTTGCGCTTGGGGAAGGATCCTGTTCCTTTTGGTACCCATTCATTCAGAATTGGTGCGGCGACGGAGGCCGCTCGGTTGGGGTGGGACTGGTCCCAGATTCGTCGCATTGGTCGTTGGCGTTCCAAGTGCTGTGAAAAATATGTGAGAAAATAGTGCAATTTTGCTTGTCTAACATTTCTTTTTCTCCTAGGTCCTTGGCCATCAGTCGCCGGACCCAAACGGAGGGTGTGGATACTGGGGCACTCTTTTGTTAAACGGGCAGCTTTAGCCGCTGCCAGTCAGCTCTGTGGGAGATCACTGGGTCTAAACAGCATGACACACGAAGTCTCCTGGCATGGAACAGGGGGCATGCGCTGGGGTGGGCTTTTTCCCACCTTGGCTGCTTTGGTTTCTCAGTGTTTGGGGGGCCCTCCGGATCTCCTGGTGCTACATTTGGGCGAGAATGACTTGGTTTCTCTCTCTGGGTTGACTTTGTTAAAACTGATGAAGCAAGACTTGGAAATCATCAAAACCACATGGGTGAGCACCATGCTGGTATGGACAGAGTTCGTGCCTCGTTTGCAATGGCGTGGAGCGAGGGACCATTCCGCCCTGGAGAAGGCTAGAAGGAAAGTGAACAGGTCAATGCGACTTTTTTGTCACCATTTGGGTATATACAGTTTGAATCATTATCATTTGAAAGTCTCTGAACATCATTTATTTTGTGAGGACGGTGTGCATCTCTCGGCATTGGGCATCTCTTTTTACCGTCTTGAACTCAGGGATTTGATTAGCAAAGTTCTTCAGGTACAGTTGTGGTGTGCTCCTTCCTTTCCAATTTTAGGTGGGGCAGGAAAACACTAAAGGTTTTCCTGGGTGGCGGGTTTTTGCTAGTGGGGGTGGGCAGCCTGGAGCGGGTTGGCCATCCTGAAGGGTAGCTAGTTGGGTAGGTCTAGGGGTAGTAGGCAGGAGTTTGTTCGGGGTTTTGGGATTTAGGTTTCGTAGGCTCACTGTTAGAGTTGTGTTATGTGAATAAATAAATAATGAATGTGTTATGAAATTTATGATGCACCTGTCCTAAAATAAAGTGGCCTTTCTTGCTCCTAAAGAGGTGTGGACAATGATTTCTTGCGCGAGGGGGGACCCAGGGAGAGCCAGGCGCGAGCCGGTCTCTTCCTGGGTAGGTTCGCGTGAGGATCGTGAATCAGGTGGAACTGATTAGCGGAGGGGATAAAAGGGGAGACAGGCTGGCGGTTAGGAACTGCGTGGCGGGAGGCTAGAAGGGAGGTTTGTTTTGCCCCACCCACCCTCCCTCTTTTTTATTTATTTGTGGGTTTTTTATTTTGCGGTGCTCTAGGCGCTGTTTCGTTTCTGTAGGTTTGCCACTGTTAGGATGGGTGCCTTTGTTCTTTTGGAGGCGGGTTTTTGCTAGTGGGGGTGGGCAGCCTGGAGCGGGTTGGCCATCCTGAAGGGTAGCTAGTTGGGTAGGTCTAGGGGTAGTAGGCAGGAGTTTGTTCGGGGTTTTGGGATTTAGGTTTCGTAGGCTCACTGTTAGAGTTGTGTTATGTGAATAAATAAATAATGAATGTGTTATGAAATTTATGATGCACCTGTCCTAAAATAAAGTGGCCTTTCTTGCTCCTAAAGAGGTGTGGACAATGATTTCTTGCGCGATCAATGAGAGGAGCCCGAAGAACCACCCTTGAAAAAGTGGTCACTGCTGAGGAGACGGAGGAAGGGTCGCAGGAGAATGGGGCCATTTTGTTCTTGTGTTTGGAAAGAAATGGAATATTATTAATGAAACGCGATTTACAACGAAGGTCATCTTGGAGCTAAAAACCGACACAGAGACTATTAAAATAGTGTAAGAGTCCAGTTACCTGAAAAGGAAATATTTAAATATTTTAAGGCTTTCCTAAAAGCAGCATGTGAAAAGACAGCTTTTAAGTCTCAGGGCAACTGGTTCCATAACTGAAGGAGTTCTGCCACTGATCTTGCCCTTTTTAAGCATCAGAACAACAAACAAGAGAACTCTTAGAAAGTCGATTTTTCTTGGGCTTTATAACGACAAAAATATAGGGACAAGGGAGCTCTCTCTGAACTCTATGCATTGAATAATGGGCCTGGAACTTGATTTTCTGCTTCACAGTAAGCAAGTAATGATTATTACGTATCTGAGTGATAGGTTCTGTTTTTCTTAACCCACTCACAATACAAACAGCGTTTTCAAGTAAGAGTCTGCCTCTGCTGCTGTAGCATTACTTATTTATTTGAGGTGGATACTAATAGCCCAAGTGCACTTACCTGAACTTGCTCCCTTGCCGCTCAGGTTCCCTAATTGCAGGGAGGGTAATGAACAGCAGTTATTACTGCAGATGCAGGCAATAACACTTAAGATTCGTGTAAAGCAATAGGTAAGTCATATATGAATCATCTTGCTGCAGTTGGATGAGCCTGTGAAATAATGATAGGTTTGGAATATCTCTTTTGCTACTGAGGTTTTAATTTTTAGAAACACACATTCACATTATTTTTTAATATCGTATAAACACACAGTGTCTGGTGAGCCCTACCAGATAAATGTCCCCCAGTAGAGCATTGATTTGTACAGGAAAAGTATGGATAGAGTAATTAATAAAAAGTTGCAAAACGGAATTGTGTTCAACCGCATGTATTGGAAGCGTCATTATCCTCCTTGCCCTGCTAAGGAGGGGCTTGAAAGTTGATTTCTTGCAAAATATGATGGTTCCCGACAATGCACAAATGCAATTTTGTAAAAATACCACAAGAAGCATCTGAGTTAGAATTCATTATTTTTTTGGGTGAATGTTTAAACCGCTAATACTTTTGGGCTTCACAATTTGAGCTAAGCTTAGCGACTTACAAAGCTTGAATTCAAGCTTTTCTCAGATGTCCTTTTGTCTATTTAATATAGTAAACACAATGGGACTGATGTTCAGTCACCTACTCTGACTCTATTTATGTTGACATATTCCTTTTTTAAGGGGCTATAATTTGTGGATGTTGGGTGAACATCCTTCCATTTGGGCACCGAGTGTAATTTATCAATGTGTACTAAATAGAAGTGTTTCTCAGGTGAGCACTAAGGAACTCGACTCACCCCTTTTGCATTTATTAGTTGGGAGGAGTGAGGCACACTCCTTGTCATGGTGAACCACAAAAGTCACTTAACTAAATGAACTTTTGGTTATCCTCTGGTAGCGTGGCACAAAAGCAGTCAGGCTTAACTTAGAGGCAATGTGTAAGGTATTTATGCAGCACTCAAACCATAATAAAGTAAAAGGACAACAAAATAAAAATCACAAACCAAATTAGGAAAATAGAGAATATTTGAATAATTAAAATGACAACAAAATGTAAAAAAAATCCAATCTGCAGAACTGGAGTTATGAGTTTTTAAAGTGTAAGGTGAAAGTAGCACCAAAAGCTGCGAAGCCTCATCCACATGTATCTGGTTGTGTCAGTGTGAGGCCCGAGTCGGGCTGTATAAAGTCCATTTGGTTGCTGATCAGGATGTGCATGGTATTGCAGTGTAAGACTCTGATCAGTTGATGCCCTGATGCATCCTGCGTCATTGTGCATCGGATGCAGTGAAACTGTCGATAAGAGGTTGGGCGGTGGTGTGATTCAAAGCCCTGTGTCTTCCTGCGCCGTTCTGTGTTGGATCTGGTAAAGCCGAAAATCAGGGGCTGTGCAGTGCTGCGATGATAGGCCCTGCACCTGTCTGCACTGCACTGTATCTGATCCAGTGAAACATTCAATTTAGCAGTAGGAGTACACTCTGGGCTCATTCTCACAGAGTCCAGCAAAGGGGACCAGGTCAGGACAGTTGGGTCTGGGTCTCTGGAAGTTTGTTGTGTGCCTGCATCGCAAACAGAAGGTCGGCCAACTGACACTCAGAGCCACTTCCGGGGTCCTGGGTTCAAAGCAAGCAGGTCCAGTCTTCCTTATTCAGACAGTAGGGCAACCCTTCTTCTGGATCTTCTCAGTCCAGGAGTGTTCTGATTTCAGGTTCTGAGGGTGCCAATTTTATACCCAGTAGCAGTCTAAACCTAAAACCAGTTCTAATCAATTCTTCTCTTTCTCCTGACTGTGGCTCCAGTCTGTCTGCTGAAACAAAGGGCAGGTGTGGGCTGCATTTACCAGCGACAGGGCAGGCATCTTCTGAAGTCAGGAAGGGGCTGATATAAATTACACATACATATAAGTATTAAAACCTTAAACATAACCAGGGCCGGACTGGGAACCGAAACAGGCCCTGGCAAAGTGCACGGCCACCCCCCACCCTGCCCCCCCACACCCCGGCGCTGGTGGTGCCGCCGAGCTCTTTGCCAATTTTGTTACAGGGTCGATTTTGCAGCTATGTTGCAAAAACAAACCTGTAACAAAATCGGCACTCCAAGGGCCCAAAACCGGGCCCCACCCGTGTGGCGCACCGGAGATTGCCTGCTGCCCGCTACGGCCAGTCCGGGCCTGAACATAACAAAACAGAATAGAAATTAAACACCTCTTAGTTAATCCACCAACCTAACTTATGCCCAAAGAAAAGTAATACAAATAAGTACTAATAGATGCATAGCTGTTAAATATCCAAGCAGGAAATCCATATTCCACATACTCAATCCTCCAAAAACGTATCCAAAAAAAGAAAATTCCTTTATTAAAGTTGTCAGATCAGCTAAAAAGCCCATAAAATAGTTATATAAAACTATGCTAAATGGAAAAATGAACAAAATGCAAACATTTACCTTAAAAATATATAAAAAGAAATTAACACAACTCCAAAAATTAAATGATCATCAGCGGTGCCACTCCTGATCTTTGATGCAAAACATTCCCATCCCAAACCTCTTCAAATGTAATTAAATAGAACAAAATAATTCTATTTGTACTACATATACAACACAAAGCCAACTCCTGTAAGCCAATGTAGAGTTTAATTATTAACTACGCAATCCAACATGCGCCTTATACTAAATCAACAAACATGCACTAATCTATAGGTAAAAACAATAACTGGTACAAAACCAGTTCTAGGTTTCTTGTGTTCCCATTCAGGAAGGATGTGGCCTGGTAGGTCTGCCTGGATTCTTCCCAGTGGAGCAGGGTCAAGATTGATTTGGTGTAGCTAGGTCCAAAGTGAGTTGAGAGAGTGGGCCAAAGACGATGGACTGGAATGCTGCCTGAGCAATTGCTAATGACCGAGATAGATTAAAGCATTCCATCCATCGTTTTGTTGTTGTTGCAGTTGCTGCCCTAAGTGTGGCAGGTATGCCCAGATATGGGATCCATGCTCACTATGCCAATGCAACCAAGCTATACCTGGATGATGAGCCCTAATCAGTATGAAACTGGCCCTTAGTTACTTGTGATCTGGTTCAGGGAGGACCTAGGCTGGCAGTTTGGGCTGGACTCTTCCCATGGGACCAGGGTCAAGACTGATTTGCAAAGGGCTGAGTCTAAATTGAGGTGGCATAGTCGGCAAAAAACCATGGACTGGGATGCGGCCAAAGCGTACACATCACGGTGGGTGTGCGGATTCTAGCCGCCATTTTAGAAAAGTCGTGAAGGATCCGCGTATGGTGTGCGACGGCTGTGTGTTTTTTAGTTACATCACATACATTTAATATTACCTGATGTGTGCGATTGGTATGCGACCAGTCCGCGACTCCTGCTTCCGCGCATTTGTGACACATGCACATTAAGTTACCCGACGCTTGCGTGGTGGCGGGTCCCGCATGGCGTCATAGACGTGCTGGGGCGCGCTGGTTGTACGAATCCCGCAATACATTTTTATGTTCTAAAATGATATGTATGTGTCTTTAATATACATATTAGGGCAAGAGTTATTCACAAAAATAATATATTTGTACTTATAATAAACGTATATTATTTTAAAATATATTTTTGCGAAGTCGCGTTGGTGCGTGCTTCGTAAGCGCAGAGTGCGCGGATCCCATGTGACCTCAAAAAAAAAATGTCATTGGTTCATAACATTTCCCACTGTAACTATTGATGGACCCCGCCCATTTTATTCATTCTTGTTGGAGCATCTTTAGAGAGACATCTCTTTTCCTACAAGAACCCTATTTGCTTGTTTTTTTTGGTGTTTTTCAAAAAATATCAATCAAAATGGCATTTGGACAGTAGCAGCAGCAGGAGGAGGAAGTAACTACTGAAGAAGAATTCTTGCAGGAGGTACCACGTCCACCGAGGCCGGAATCTGTTGTGTGAAAATTCTTCACTTTTCCACCTGGAGAGAAGAAAGTAAATGCGAGAAAGGTGACATGCAAAATTTGTAACCGAGTTCTGTCAAGAGGCAGTGAAAAAAATACTCTTGTGGCCCTGCTTCTATGTACAAGCATCTCTGGACCACACATCCTCTCAATCTTGCTCGAGAGGAAATGAGGCAAGCTGCTTTGAACCACTCACCTGCTGTGTCAAGTACGTCGGGAGCGTCCTCAGGAACACCTGCAATGGACATTAGGCCAGAATTTGCCTTTCTCGAGCAACACTGCGTGAAGTGTAAGAAACTTATATGCTTCGGTGAGCAGTAGGTTGATGCAGTTTGTGCTGTGCAACGCAACCATTATTGTTAATTTTTTTGTTTTGTTTTTGGAATGATAATTAATTCTAAAAGTTTCCTGTTTTATTCCTTCTTCTTTTTGTTCATTTTTTGAAAAAACACCCTAAAAATACAAAATTGTTACAAAATAAAAAAGAAGAAAAAAAAAGTTTTTATCAGAACTACCTTATCTGGTTAAGGAAAGAACTATAATTGAAAGGTAATGTGTGAAAGTTTGGTTGAATATTTGTATACAGCATGATTGACTGAAAGAATGCTTTAGTAGTGTATGGTGAATTTATAGGTGAAGATTTATGAGGACGTACTGCAGCGTGACACTGCAAGCTCTTTAACTGCACTGCACTGTGGCACTTTCGAAGCATGGTGCAAGGATGTCATTGTCGTGCAGAGATTGTTTTTGAGCAGGAAGGGACACCTTCCTGCACAAAAACAATCAGTAAAGGCATTTTCTTCTTTCAATGTATGCTGTGGAATGTAGCATGCATTGAAAGAGGAAAAAATGAGGAGAAATGAAAACAATTCTCCTCATGGCGCCTTGCTACACCAACTCTAGGATGGCATGGCGTTCACACACATCTCCAGATTTACGATTTCTCATAAATCTAGAGATGTGTTTAGTTCTAATGGGTGTTGCGTGGGAACACCAACAGCAAAGTTATGGAACACCTCTTCAACGTAAAGTTCTGTGTATGAAGAGGTCGTATTTACAAGGAGAGGAAAAACCATGCAGGATGGCTTTTCCTCTCCTTGTAAATATGAAGGAGTGCCTGGCGCCATCACTACGTTACAAAAAGTGACGTATTGGTGGTGCAGGGTGCTTGTAAATCTGCCCCATAAGTGATTAGGTATTGGCAGACTGATATAATAAGAACATAGTGCTGGACGGGTGATTGGAGAATTGCATGAGACTGACAGGAGGTATCCTACGCTACATGGGTACTACTTCAGTATTTAATGGAGTGGACCAATAGCATGTATCTGCTTAGAGATTTGTAGGGATTATGCACAGAATATTTTATGTGTACTTGTGTTGGTGCTCGGTCATTTTATAAGAATACCACTAGTAACTGGAATGATGACAGTGCTGCAAACAGAGTGATCCCTTAATTTATAAGTGCTTACGTATTAGTGGAGTGATAGGATAAGTAGATAGTGGTAGATAAGTGATTATAGAAGTGCATGGGACAGACTGGACGATTCCTAAACTGCATGAGTACTAACTGGGTATTTAGAAGAGTGTATCAATAGTTTGTAGCTAGTTAGAGGTGTGCATGCAAAGTTTACAAATATTGTACCTGCACTTGTAGCTAGTTAGAGGTCTGCTTGGATAGTGCACAAAATATTATAGCCCATTACATAAATTCAAGACTAGTAACTAGAATAATTACATTATTACACAAACAGAGTGTATAGTGAATTTATAAGTGCCTAGGTATTGATGGAGTAATAGCATAAGTAGATAGTGCTGGATGGGTGATTGGAGAAATGCATGGGACCGACAGGAAGATTCCTACACTGCATAGGTACTAACTGGGTATTTAGAAGAGTGTATCAATAGTTTGTAGCTGGTTAGAGGTGTGCATGCATAGTGTACAAATATTGTACCTGCACTTGTGGTAGTGACAACGCCATTCCTTAAGTATATATACAACTAATAACTGGAGCAATTTCAGTGTTGCAAAGAAGGTGTGTGCTGAATTTATAAGTGATTAGGGATTGGTGGAATGATAGGATACGTAGATAGTGCTGGATGGGTGAATGGAGAAGTGCATGGGACAGACAGAAGGATTCTTAGACTGCATAGGTACTAACTGGGTATTTAGAAGAGCGTATCAATAGTATGTAGCTGGTTAGTGGTCTGCATGCATAGTGCACAGAATATTGTAGCTGTACTAGTATTGGTGTGTCTATGGCTTTGATAATGGTAGTCTGTATTTTAGGGTGTGAGGAGGTGCATCAGATTATCATGTGCATGATGTCATCAGTGATGTCATTTGAGATGTCATCAGTGATGTCATCAGTGAAGTCACTGACCATGTCATGAGCGATGTAATATGTGATGTCATCAGCAGTGCATTGCGGGGCGCGAATTATAGTTAGCACAACTAACTATAACAGCTGAATTTCTCTTGTTTTGTACGAGTGAAATGTCCAACTAAATATGACGTCCTTGAAAGCTGTGTTTTTTTCAGTGAATTTCTGTTTTTTTAAATGCTAATTTCTAACTATAATGTCCCTTAAACTTGTGTTTTTTTCAGTGAATTTTATATATATGTATTTAATCTCCTCTCACTCTTAGAAGGAAGAAATTAGCACTCAGGTTGTAGTTTGGAAATATTTATTCTGCAAAGGACGTGATTGACGCTTTTCGGCTTGTCCGTAATGATATAAGATGTGATTGTAGCATCCTTATTTCAATGTGCAAATACCTAAAGTTGCCAACATTAACAAAGGACTACATATTACTTTAATCCAAAAAGCTGGCAGCCATATTGGCGTGGTCACGATGTGAATATTCAGGGAATGATACAATACAAAAAAGAAGACAAGTGTTAATATGCACACAATGTCATTTCAGCATATCTTGCCCCGTGATCGCCAGACCTGTATGTTCGTCAACGTGACTTATTCATAATAAACATACTTAGGATTGCAAACATCAACATAAACAATGGACTACAGATTTCTTTAAAGTGAAAGGCTATCGGCCATATTAATCTGGGAACGTTGCGTATTACAATGGTTCTTACACGAAAGAAAAGAAAGCGGTGTTAATGTACACACACTATCAATAAATAAGCGATTATAGTTCTATTCCATTCACGGCTCATTTGAGATGTTATGAGTGATGTCATGAGTGATGTAACTGACCATGTCATAAATGATGTAATGTCTGAGGTCATTAGCAGTACATTGCGGGGTGTAAGTTATAGTTAGCTCATGTAACTATAACTGCTGAATTTCACTGGTTGTGTATGAGTGAAATCTGAGTCTAAATATACCGTCCCTGTAATCTTTTTTTTTTCAGCAAATTTCTATTTTTTTTTAATGTTAAGTAAGATACATATCACAATGGATAGTGGGGGGTTGAAAGCAGGGCCCCACCCAAGCTTGCTGATCCTGCCTTCCCTCCTCCTAGCCATCCGTTGTCCAAGTCCATGTCCATGTCCCTGCTCCCTTATTACAGCCCTATGTGGCCGTTGTTCAGCCACTGGCCTTCCAGCCTTCTCTGAACAGTTAGCTTGCTGCCCCATCCACCTCCTCCCTATCCTCTGTTGTCTGAATCCATGGACTAGCCTCCTCCCTCCTGCCATGCATGGTCTGATGTGCTTCCACTGCCCTCCATTTAGCATGATGTACCAGTCCACTCCTCCTGCCCTCCATTGCCCAATTCTATGCCCCATCTTTGACCTCCTGCTTAGACTCAGTGCTTAGCTTTCTGCCACCATTCTCCTTCCCCCTGCCCTCAGATGTCTGTGTGCATGCCCCTGTTCCATCCTTTTTGCCCACCATGTTCCATGGACCTGCCAATTCTATCTACTCTGAGTGTTCTGTTGAGCTGCCACTCCCCTCCCACCTGCTTAGCATTGTCAGAATGTAACCTGTCCCTGCCACCTCCACCCTGCCTTCCCACATTCCATGCCCCTATCCCCTTCCTCCTGTCCCTCATGGTCTATTTTACTGCCACACCCATCTGCCTTCCCTGGTCTGTTGTGCTGCAACTGCTCCTCCTGCCTGCCCACGTGGTCTGTTGTGAGGCCCCTTCCCCTGAACTCTCTTGTCTGTGCCCGGGTCCTGACCCTCCCTTCTATCCTCCATGGTCCTTTGTGCATGCCCCTGCACTGTTCTTCTTCCCCATCATAGCCATTGTGCTGACACTAACCCTCCCCCTTGCCATGCATGGCCTTCTGTGCTGCCACTAACCCTCCCACCTTCCCTGTGTGGTCAGCTAGCTGCCCTTGACCCCCTCCCACCTTCCCTCCATGGTCTGTGTCTATGCCATTATTGTCTCACTGTTGCTCTCCATGGTGTGTCTTGCTTCCAGTGCCTGTCATGCCAGACCTCCATGGTTACCTTGCTGCTCCTGCCCTGCCCCCTTGCCCCCAGCCCTCTGTTTCCATGTACAGACCCCTATTCCGTCCCTCCTGGCTTGTCTGTTCCATTGTAAGGCCCCTGGACCGTCTCTCCTGCCCTTTATGGTCCGTTATGCTGCAGCTTTCTCTCCTGTCTGTCCATTATGGTCAGCTTGCTACCATTACCTCTTTCCCCTCTGTTCTCTGTTGTCCATGTGCATTATCCTGTTCCCTCCCTATTGCTTTCTATGGATTGTTGTGCTGCACTCCCGTCCCGCATGCCCTGTGTGGTGTATTGTGCTGCTGCAAACCCTGATGCCTGCCCTGTAGGGTCAGTTTGGTGCACTTCTCCATGTCCCTCCTGTCCTCTGGTATCCGAGTCCATGTCCTTACCTCAATTCCTCCTGCCTTCCATGATCCAATGTACAATTGGTTGCTAACATTTTGGACTTGGTAAGAGGTAGATTTAAAAAAAAAACGCGGTATTGATTTTCCCCTTTGAATTACATTGAAAAAGAGAGGATTGTAGACAGGAGACAGATCAAATAAAGCCCATTTGGGCTTAAAAACATTGGATGTTTCCCAGCTGAATCAGGTCTGTTGGCATGTATAGTTGTACTACCACTGCTTCTTCCTTCTGCCCACAATGGTCTATTATATTGCCACAGCCTCTCTTGCCAGTCCTGTATTGTTGGTTTGTTGCCCCTGCCCCCCTTTCCACTGCCCTCCATAGTCTGTTGTGCTGGCAATTCCCTTCTTGCCTGCCCAGTGTGGTCAAATTGTTGCCTCTGCACCCTACTACCTGCCTTCAATTTTCAGAGCCCGTGCCCCTGGCCTCTGCCTCTCAACAGTATCCTAATGAACAACTAGATTGTTAACATTCTATATTTATTACAAATTGTGGAGCGCCTGATGTCATCTTGATGTAATCAAAACTGTAATACCTAGAGCATTTCCTTTAGAAATTACATAAACGAGAGGGTCTTATTTGAATTAAAATTATAGTTAGTGCTCTTAAAAACTAAAATGAGGACATATTTTCTGAGTTTTCAAATAGCGACAAAGCACTTTTAAATTATTTGTTATCTTTATTTTTTTTTATCCAGTTGACCACATGATTAAATGTTGCACTTAGGGGAGAGGGTGTGGTGTTACTTCCAGAGCTACATGTTTCAGTCTGCATGTCAGAATTCTTTAATGAAATTGAAGAGGATTTGAGAAGTCACTCAAAATGTGCCCTAATTTTCTTTCTTCAGCACTAATCATAATGTCTATGGAAAAATGAACCCCCTCATTGTGTTCCTTTTTTAAATTAAATGTTTTAAGTGTTACCACTTTGTTCCAATCAAGATGGCTTCAGGTGTGCCATACTTTTGTCATAAGTAGGACAGTAAGCACTCTAGTTGTTCTTAAGAACACTCTGGGACATTCTGTCATTGAGCTATACGTGGGCTACATCTGGATGATATTTGTGCTATATTTGGGCTCTTTTGTCTCTGGTGGCCATCTTGGGAGACTTATTTGTTATGAAGCTTCCTAATTTCTTCATTTACTGCAGTCTCCTCATTAGGAAATACTTTACGTTTTTTACTTTGGTTCCATCAAGAAGGCATTCAGATGTGTCACACATTTGTCATAAATTCTGAATGTTAGCGCTCTAGTTGCTCATTAGATCACTGTAATAAAGCTACTGCTCACCAGGGAAGTCTGCTGCTGGTATTCAAAGTGCATGTTTCGGTCTGCATGTCAGAATTTCTTAATGAAATAGAAGAGGATTTGATAAGTCAAAATGTGCCCTAATTTTTCTTTCTGCAGCACTAATCATAATTTCTATGGCAAAATGAACCCCCTCATTTTGTTCCTTTGCAAATTAAATGTTTTAAGTGTGACCACTTTATTCCAATCAACATGGCTTCAGGTGTGTAATACGTTAGTCATAGGTAAGCCTGTTAGCGCTCTAGTTGTTCTTTAGAACACTCTGGGACATTCTGTCATTGGGCTATACTTGGGCTTCATCTGGGTGATATTTGTGCTACATTTGGGCTCTTTTGTCTCTGGTGGCCATCTTGGGAGACTTATTTGCTATGAAGTTTCCTAATTTCCTCATTTACTACAGTCTCCTCAGTAGGAAATACTTTCAGTGTTTTACTTTGATTCCATCAAGAAGGCATTTAGATGTGTCACACATTTGCCATACATTCAGAATGTTAGCACTCTAGTTGCTTATTAGATCACTGTAGTAAAGCTACTGCTCACCAGGGAAGTCTTCTGCTGGTATTGAAAGTGCATATTTCAGTCTGCATGTCAGAATTGTTTAATGAAATAGAAGAGGATTTGAGAAGTCACTCAAAATATGCCATAATTTTTCTTTCTGCGGCACTAATCATACTTATTATGGCAAAATGAACCCCCTCATTTTGGTCCTTTTAAAATGAAATGTTTTAAGAGTTACCACTTGATTCCAATCAAGATGGCTTCAGGTGTGCAATATGTTTGTTATAAGTCGGACTGTTAGCACTCTAGTTGTTCTTTAGAACACTCTGGGAAGCTGCAGTAGAACACAAAGGAATCAAATGACAGTCTCTGCCCTTGTTGGATGTACATGTTTTACTGAGAATGTCAGACTTCATTCTCACATGACTTAGGAAGATAATGTGAATTTACAGAAAATATGCTCTCAGTTTAGCTTATAGATCACCTTCCAAACCTCTGTGGGAAAAGCATGAGAAAATAGTTTTCTCTCAAACATGATTTATGATATCCCAGCACAAGGCTTTTTCACAAGATGAAATCACCTTAGAACACACCACAATTCCTAAAATGAGTATGGTACCATCAACAAATGATTTATAATTGAACTAAACTCTTAAAACCTTCTGTTAACTACAATGCTTTTTAATGAGGTGCTATCATGTATATTGGTCCCAAGATGGCTGCCAACACTTCTTGGATTAAGTGCTGACAGCCAATCAGATCTCACGATGAGATGTGTGGTTAGGCTCTGCCCAGATCTATATATTTCTTTTTCCAATAATATTTAAAAAACTACTGAACTGATTTACACCATTTAACAAAAAGGGCTCTTTCTGAACAAAGGGCTACCTTCTTGCTAAATTTGGTGTAATTCCGTTCAGCAGATCAGGCTGTAGCCCTGTGTAAAGTTTCCTGTGGAAAATTGCATGGAGAAAACACGTTTTGGGACCCCTCTTTTTTCTCGGCCCACGCTTGCTGAATCACCCCGAAAGTTTCAAGACAAGAGTGGACCGAAGTGGGCTACAAGGTTTGAAAATTTTGGGAAGATTCATCTATCAACTACCTACTAGCGACCGCCAGTAGGTAGTTATAGTTAGGACCTATTATCCATAGGAAAATCGTAACATTCTATTCCCAATAACTTTGGTGCCGGTTGATGAATCTTCACAACATTTTCAAAACTTATGGCCTGCTCCGGCCCGCCTCCCCCAAAAAAACAAAACAACGAGGGAAAGTCCCGGAGGTTGGGTTCCTGGGGCTAAAAGAAGATATCAGAAGGGGGGGCCGCGCAGCCCCCCACCTTGGTAAATATATTAAAAAAAATAAAAAATTAAGTGGCCATGCCCCGGGGGATGGGGTCCCCGGGGCCGAAAATGGTCTCAGGAGGGGGGCCCACGCAGCCCTGTTCCCGATTTCAAAACGAAAAAAAATGACAAAATTAGGGGTCAGGCCCTGGGAGATGGGCTACCCAGGGCCCAAAAACAGGAAAGGAAGGGAGGCCACACAGCCCCCCTCCTATAAAACAACAAAAAAAAATCTGGCATCGCGTAGTAGGCCCCGCCCCCTCCCACGAACACTTTGCAAATACACCCTGTGGCGCGGTTTAAGCTGAGGAATGAATTCCCCTACAATCCTGAGGGTCCCTGGGGGCTAACTAGCCCACCAGGTACCTTCAGTTAGCGCCACAGGGCTGCATTGCAGAGAAGTGGTCTGAGGCCACGCCCCTTTTTACACCTCTCTGCAATGCAGCTCTGTGGCGCTTACTGGAGGTACCTGGTGGTCTAGTTGGACCCCAGGGACCCTCAGGATTCAAGGGGACTTAATCCCCCAACTTAAAATGCACCACGGGGTGCATTTGTACAGTGGTGAAGAGAGGAGGCGGGGCCTGAGGTGACAAGTGACATGTGTGCAAACATGCCCTATGGCGCATTTTAAGTTGGGGCATTAATTCCTCTTCAATCCTGAGGGTCCCTGGGGGCCAACTAGCCCACAAGGTATCTCCAGTAAGCACCACAGAGCTACATTGCAGAGAGGTGTAGAAAGGGGCATGGCCTCTGAACACCTCTCCGAAAAGCAGCTGCCTGGTTCTGTAGGTACCTGGTGGGCTAGTTGGACCCCAGGGACCCTCAAGATTCAATGGGACTTAATCCCCCAACTTAAAATGCTTCACAGGCCGCATTTGCACAGTGGTGAAGCGAGGGGGCGGGGCCTTTCTGCACCTCTGACTTAGAGACAGTTTTAATCCCCCTGCCCTATTATGACTAGGGCCTCACAGAGGAGGTCATGCTTATCACAGGGGTACCCCAGCACATAGTGTTCCCTAGTGTATGTAGGCGTTTTCACTGTATTCTACGTGTCTTTAAGCATACCACTGGCTCTATGCCTGATTAGTCAGAGTCAGTTACCACCAGTACCCATCTGAAAAAGTTGTGGGCACAGGATGATTTTGTAACAAGGCCTCTTTCTGGTCCTCTGTTGGTTATTTCTTCACTTGTCTTGCTTCTTCCTACACATTTTTCTTCATCTTTGTGGACTTCTGTTGCTTCTTTCTGCATTTATTTTGCTTCTTTCTGTGTTTTTTTCTTCACATGTCCTACCTCTGTAGGCATAGCTAGATACTAGCATTTAAAAACCTTAGAAATTCACTTAGAAAACCATAGGTTCCAGGCACGTTATAGTTAGAAATTAACATTTAAAAAAACCTTTGAAATTCACTGAAAGAACCATAGGTTTCAGGCGCGTTATAGTTAGAAATGAGCATTTAAAAAACCTTAGAAAATTCACTGAAAAAAACATAGGTTTCAGGGGCGTTATAGTTAGTTGGACATTTCACTCGTACAAAACCATAGAAATTCCTCCATTATAGTTAGTTCAGGTAACTATAACTCACGCGCCCGCAATGCACTGCTGATGTCGTCACATATTACTTCACTAATGACATGGTCAGTGACATCACTCATGACATCACTGATGACATCTCAAATCATCCAGTGAATGTGTGTTTTTCTGAAAGCTATGTTTTTTTCAGTGAATATATATATATATAGATATATAGATATACACACACTGTGGAGAATCCTGCAGGAGCCTAATTACTTCCACCAGGGGCAGGGACAGTATAATAGAACAGGCAGCTGAAGGACCCATAGATAATTGCAGAAGGGCAATGTTTTGCAGTGAATACAAAAAGAATATCGCACTCCACAGTCTATAAGCTTTTCAGTAGTTTAACCAGCAACACGTTTCAAACATAGAGAGTCTTCCTTAAAGCCTAAGCAGATACAGTTTGCATGATTTTTTTTTTTTTTAAATATATTTTTATTGCAGGAATTAGCCAAAGTTACATAATAGATCAGAGATATAACTGCAAAGGAAAATAAAAGCATCAGATCCCCCGTGAGGGAACACTTCTCGTACACAGCCATTCAGCCCACAACCCGAGGGTCGGGCGCCGCCTGCGATAAGTTCGTATACGGGGATCCGGTAGTCTGCTGGAGTCGATCTGAATAAATGAGCGCTCTTCGTCTGCTTTTCTAAATCATCCTAAAAACTCCCCCTAATTCCCACCCAACCCAACTTCCCCCAGAGGAAAGGGGACTAATCACGTAGTACGAAAAGACCCAGAATGGTAGTAAAATGAAATGAAAGTAACCTACGTTCCCCTCTGCCTCCATCCACCCCCCTCCCCTCGCCTAGCCCCGCCATCAGTGTGTTGTGTGAGTGATAAGAGCTTGTGGAAAGGAACCTTTATCTGCTGTATAGAAAATCAGTGTTATGTATGTCTAATGGGACTCAGGTCGTGCCGCGTCATCACTCTCGGAATAGCTGGAAGCGCTGTAATCTCGCAAGGCCTGCACTAATGTCTCCCATTCCTGTGCAGCTTCTAGCGCCCTCTCATTCTGCTGTCGCCTCGCCAGTTGGTACCGCAGGGTGCTCTCCCCCGTAGCCCATTTCAGAAGTTCATTGTGCCATTTAGCGCCTGTTGGACCAACTCGTGCCTTCCAATGCCTGGTTATCTCTCTCTTTGCCAGAATGAGCCCTAGGTCAATGAACTTACTAGAGATTTAGTTTTTTGGGGTATGAGGGAATTAATGTAGGATCCCCACCGCCGCGTCAAAGGTCAGGGATCTCCTAGTGACTCCATTGAGGGTGTCACCTATCAGCAGAGAGTATGAGGACAGCGCTGGGCAGGACCACAGCATATGTATAAGGTCCGCCGCAGGTGATCAGCATCTGGGGCAAGCCGCTGTGTCTGAGGCGAAGTAATGTTGAATTTTCGCCGGAGTCAGGTAGGCCCGGTGGAGTATGTAAAAGTGAACCAATTGAAACCGGGCGTGGCACGTGCCTTTCCAGGCACGACGCATTAGTTGTGCCCACGCCGTTTCCAGTATATCTTTCCCAATGTCGGCCTCCCACCGATTCCGTAGTGTGTCAAGGGGGGGCAGCCCTTTATTGATCAATCTAGTATATAAACACGTGACCGCTTTGACCGTCCCCGAGGACATCATGACATATTGGCACACCGGTGATGTTGGTGGCTCCTCTATACCCTTCTTCCAGTGCGTCTGAATTGCTCGAGTAACTGCTGTGTGAAGGAGGAAGTCGCCTCGGGGAACGTCAAAGCGGTCCAGAATCTCCTGGAACGGCAGTAACACTCAATCCTCATATAAGTCTCCCACTAATTGCAACCCTGCATCTTCCCAGTGCTTTAAACGCGACCAGTCTCCACCGTGCGGCAAGGCAGTGATCATCCCCAACGGAATCTCAGAGGCGTACGGGAGTTTCAGCTCCCCCGGCCATGGGCACGATTCCAGCACAGTCGTATAGTACGTTCCTCGAGCGTAAGGTCTTTCAGGGCCAAACGCTGGCGTAATGCAATGTAGGAGATAATGTGTCTGGGCATGCCCCTTCCCCTCCTCTCCTCCGGGCCTCGGAACTCTCTCGCTATCTCCTGAGTAAAGGTTTGCAATTGAGCCGCTAGATAGTACTTTTCGAAATCCGGCACCGCTAGGCCTCCCTCCGATTTTGGTCTCATCAGGGTCTTGAGCGCCACCCTTCGGCGGCCCGATCCCCAGAGGAACCCCACCAACATGGATCTCAGGAGCCGGAAGGTGGCCGGCGGAATCCAAATCGGGAGCGCTCGGAAGTAATATAACAGCCAAGGGAGTGCCACCATTTTCAGCAGTGCTATACGCCCAGCCACTGATAGCGGCAGGGTGGCCCAGAAGTCCATACTGCCTCGTAGCGCGCGAATACAGCGGGCTATATTGCCGTCTAGGAGATCGGCAGGGTCATGGTACACATATACTACCAGGTACTTGAGGCAGCTAGGTTCCCATCTGATCTCTCTAGCGGTGTCAGGTCTGGACTCCCCCTTTCGAACCGGAAATAAGCAAGTTTTGGTCCCATTTACCTTGAGGCCCGAGATTTCTCCGAATGTCGTGAGGGCCGTATCAGCCCCAACCAGGGCATTGCTCGAATCCTTGAGGAAGAGCAGCAGATCATCGGCATAAAGAGAGATGTATTGTTGCCCCGATAATGTCTGCAGCCCGCCGAAGTAGGCTCCAGTCCGGATCGATAACGCTAGCGGTTCTACCGCGAGCGCAAAGAGCAGGGGGGATAACGAGCAACCCTGTCTCGTGCCTCGTTCCACTGGGTATTTTTGGGAGACCAGCGGGTCTGTTCTAACTCTGGCTGTCGCTGAAGCATATAGTACCATGGTCCATCTGGCAAATCCCTCTCCCAGACCGAAGCGAACTAACACCTTACGTAAATATTCCCATTCCAGGCTGTCGAAGGCCTTTTCCAGGTCAATCAAAAGGATTAAGGGGCACGGGGCCTCTGCGTGGGATTCCTCCAGTAAACGGAATAGGCGACGAATATTCATGGTCGTATTGCGTTTAGAGATGAATCCTGATTGATCTTCATGTACTAAGGAACTCATGTGACCCAACAGTCACGACGCCAATATGCTGCTCAGAATTTTATAATCAACCGTTAGCATCGATACCGGCCGATAAGACGCTGGGTCATCGGCCTCTCTACCAGGTTTGAGGAGGGGGACTACTAAGGCTTTACACATCGAGCCGGGGAGGCGTCCCAGGCGTTTCGCTTCCCTATATACCACTAGCAGTCGGGGAGCCAAGAGGTCCACTTAGGCGGAGTAGAATTCCACCGGGAGCCCGTCGAGGCCCGGAGTCTTGTTTCTCACCATCCCCTTTATGGCGGTACGGATTTCTCCAATCTCTATGTCTTTACCCAAGTCCTTCGCTATTTCAGGTTCCAGTGCGGGGATCTGTAAGGACTGTAAGTAGTCATCGATCTGGGCAGTGTCATGAGTCAGTCTACTACGATATAGCCTTTCGTAATACCTCAGATAACAGTCGAGTATCTCCGGTTGGGTGTGTACCTCAGTTCCCTCCGCGGTGCGCATTGACACCGTCGGGATGGTTCGTCTCATGGGGTTGGCTAGCCAGGCTAGGGGTGCGCCCAATTTATCCCCTTCTGTGAGTGATCTGGTGACATAGGCCTTATAGTCGAAACACCAGATACAGTTTGCATGATGACCTTAAAAAACAAAATGTGAAACCATAGACATTGAAAACGACGTGCTCCTTTGTACTCGTCTATACAAATATTCATTTAAATGTTCAAAATTATCTAAAGATTTAAGTGTTAAAATTTAAAAAGGGCAAATTAGAAAGTTCAACCTAATCATATGAGCGCTAAAATGTGCTGCATATTACTGGTATGCCATAAGGATGTGAAGGGAGAAGAAACTAAGGGCCCAATGCAGGTAATCCCATCTTACCGATTCTTAAATACCGAATCATACCGATTCGGTACTTAAGAACAGGCAAATGGGATGTAGGTAATTTTACCGAAAAAATTACCGAATCGGTAAGTTTCGGTAATTACCGAATCGGTAAATACCGATTCGGTAATTGCCATTCATTCCTATGGGAAAGGGGGAAACATTGAAGGGTGGCAGGGTGTCACTTTGACACCCTGTTGCACCCCTCAATTGTGTATGGGTGCACATGTTTCAGACATACAAGCCCTAAAGGCATGTATGTCTGCAACATGGCACTGTTGGAAAAGCAAAAAAAATGCTTTTTCCAAGGTTTTCATTATTTACCACCAACTTGTAGTTAGTGGTAAATAACGAATCTTAAAAGGGGAAAAACACTCATTTGAGTGCTCCCTACATAGCAAAATCGGTAATTTACCGATTCGGTATTTTAAGGAATCGGTAATTTACCGATTCCTTAAAATACCGATTCGGTAAATTACCGAATCAGTAAAATGCCCACCTACATCTCATTTTCTAAATACCGGTCGGTATTTGCCTACCTACATCTGGCCCTAAGTGTGCACACGACAAATGCTAATTATCCCTCATAGCAGAGAAAGGTAATGTTGTGTGCGAAAGGTTTGCCTTGGTTCACTTTTCTGTGTGCACATTAAGGACTGAATATCCGCTACAGTGGACCAAGCCAATTGCTGATTCACTTGTGTTACCTTAGATTTCTGTCACTTATGGGATGCATATTTGATAGCATACCTATTCAAAGTTCAAGCCCATGTCACTCAACATTGGTGATGCCTATATTGGTACTAAAGCATACAGACAGCAAACTAAAATGGAAATTAGGAAAAATGCAATACACATTGAAACCATGGCAGCATAATGAAAACAATAGGATGAAAAGTAAAAGCATAGCAACATTTCCCAGCCGGGTGGCTTGAGACTGCTGTAGCATGATGTGCAGATCAATTTTTACATTGCAGGTTTCAGGCAGTAAATTTAAGCGCAGACATAAGCAATGTATGGTAAGCATGATCAATTTGATAAAAAGTAAAAGCTTGACAAAATGTCCCATCACAGTGGCTAGAGACATAGTAGTACGACACCATATGTTTTATCATGTTATAAAGTCCAAGAGGTAAACCAAGTCCTTATATTTGCAATATAAGAAAAACACAGCTACTAGTGTAATCTCACCCCTCTGCTACTTTTACAAGTCCCATTGCTAGGATAAAAACAAAAAAGCACATCAACTCATCCCAAAGACTCCCCAAGGCACAGAGGGATGTTACAAGCACACAAATAAGCCATATCCTGACTCAAAAGACATCTAAATACTAAAAATGTAAAGGAAAACTTTAAATAAGTGCACCTGAATAAATATACTACCCCTGGGAAAACAGAAGGCTCAACAGATAGTGTAAGTCTAATAGTGATGGACAAACAAACGGAGCCAGCCAGTAAGTAGCTGCCGGTCAAACACAAAATAGCAGACAACTGAGAGCATCACTGTCAAATGTTCACATCTGCTGATGTGCACATGAAGCTCCTCATCATCATTCAGGTCTCCTGGGGACCTGCTGCCAAGTAGAATAATACCAGTAGTCTGAGCTTCCCCGCTCTGTGCTTACCTTGCAGTTTTTTCGTAATCCTGTCACTCTAAAAAACATAATGGAAGGTCAGGGTTCTGATTATGCACCTTAAACCAATGCCTGGCAACATGGTAATTTACATCATAGTTGTTTATCACCCTGTAATGCTCTAGTGCCCCCTTTTTTACAGGACAGGTGGTACTGTCCACATATCTGTAGCCACATGGACATTCCAGAACACGTTTTGAACTTGTTAATGTAGTGTGTTTTACCCGTGTGAAGCTTATACAATCTTTGATTGCTGCTTCCTTTGCAAGCTTTACACCTACCAACTTGTAAAAGCCTCACTACTCTTGTAGCCAGCCCCTCTTCCTCCCTTGTGCACCAGAGTAACTGCACTAGAATATCCTGATTGTATTTGGATTTTTGATATGTATTTAAAGGGTGGACAGGCAGCTTACTTC